>NC_092232.1:51654981-51759981 GCF_036320965.1 Panulirus ornatus
GTACCGCTAGCCCAGCCACTACAGGGCTGGTCGTACCGCTAGCCCAGCCACTACAGGGCTGGTCGTACCACTAGCCCAGCCACTACAGGGGTTGGTCGTACCGCTAGCCTAGTCGCTACAGGTCTGGTCGTCGTACCGCTAGCCCAGCCACGACAGAGTTGGTCGGTGTCGCTGGCGCCATACTGGGCCGACACCAGGACTGACGCCATCATTCCCAGAAATTTTAGGAGTCAACAAGGGTTATTAACGCTAGAATTATGGAGGTGAGCCTACAGGGCATCCACCAGGTGGCGAACACCTTGGTGGCTAGACCAGGCAGGTCCCAGCCACATCTGTTGCCAGAGAAGATATATATATATATATATATATATATATATATATATATATATATATATATATATATATATATATATATATATATATATCCCTGGGGATAGGGGAGAAAGAATACTTCCCACGTATTCCCTGCGTGTCGTAGAAGGCGACTAAAAGGGGAGGGAGCGGGGGGGCTGGAAATCCTCACCTCGTTTTTTTTTTTTATTTTCCAAAAGAAGGAACAGAGAAGGGGGCCAGGTGAGGATATTCCCTCAGAGGCCCAGTCCTCTGTTCTTAACGCTACCTTGCTAATGCGGGAAATGGCGAATAGTTTGAAAGAAAGAAAGATATATATATACATATACTCTCTCTCTCTCTCTCTCTCTCTCTCTCTCTCTCTCTCTCTCTCTCTCTCTCTCTCTCTCTCTCTCTCTTCTTTTATTTCATATTCACTTTTTCCCTCTTGAGCGAGGTAGCGTCCACGACTGAGCCTTTGAGGAGGAAACAGTATCATTGTGTGGCTCTTTCCTCTGTTCCTTCATTTGGATAGTAATACAGGAGGGGAGGATTTCTAGCGTCCCCCAAGCTCCCGCCCAACTTAGTCGCCTTCTATGGCATTCGGGGAATACGGTGGTAGAATTCTTTCTCCCCTAAAACATATGTATTTCTGTGTGTGTGTGTGTGTGTGTGTGTGTGTGTGTGTGTTACCGCAGTATGGCCAGGGCAAGATCAGTGGCTGAGAAAGTAGCACAACATACCACTACTTTTTGATGATTGATTGAATTAATTGTTCAGTACTGGAGAGTGACAGGTGAAGGTCAAGCCAGAGAATGAACACATTAAATAGTGTTGCTCTGAACAACGTGTAGCAACAATGTTCGTGCAATCCTCATTAACTGTGACCTCTAAGTTTTAGTCCATTTCTCTCGTTGGCAGTACTGGTGCGACCGTAATGAGATTTTCAATATCGACGTTGTTGAGTTATTTAAGTATTTTTAGATAATCCGTTAACTAGCCTCGCAGCTGCATTTTGCCTTGAGAGTAAAATCAGTCCTCGCAGTCTCATATGATTAGTTATGTAAGGAAAAAATCAATTTAGCTGCTCTTTCGCAACACAGCCTCCAATTTATGAACATCCTTAGCTTGTGAGGGGGACCCAGAATTGCACTGCATGTTCGAGCTAGGGTCTAATTAGACTCATGTATAGCGGCAATATCATATCCTTGCTATCTTATGTAAAGGTTCTGTTAGTAGCTTTTTAATGTCCTATTTGGTGTCTTGGCAGCTTCGTTATAATGCTGGGAGAATGTGAAGTTGTGAGAGACAGTGACACCCTTGATCCCTCACACTGCAGGTGCCTTTTATCTCTCGGCGCCTTAGTTCATAATCGCATTTCTTGTTGAGGTTTCCTACTTACAACAGCTGGCATTTATTGACGTTAAGTAGCATTTGTCTTCTTCTAGACTAGTCAGTCAGCTATTTCGTCTAGATCATCTTGTAATCTTCGCCTATCTTCAGTTAGTATGATACTGCCGATCTTCGAGTTCGTCCGCAGATTTGGACGCTAAGTTATTCAGCCATACATCAATGTCATTGATATAGATTATGAAGCGTATAGGCCCCAGGACGGAGCCCTGAGGCACTCCGTTAGTAACGGGTGGCCACGGTGATGATTCACCATTCATTACGACTCTCTGCTCCCTATCACGTAACCAGGTCTGTGTCCAGTTTCCTGTGCAAGCCAGTAAACCCCAAGACCCTAACTTTACACATCAGTTTGACGTGGCGGGAGGAGGAGGACTTTGTCGCATGCCTTTTGGAAGTCGAGAAATATAATATCTATTGCTTCTGTCTTGCCCTGGGTATTGAATATTTTATAGTGAAATTCAAGCAGGATTGTGAGGCATGTTTTGTGCCATCCAGTACTATGCTATGTGTTATTGATTAGGTTTTGTTGTGCAAGTTAAGCTACGATTTCATATCGAATAGGATCGACTCCAGAAATTGATGTGATACTAATTGGACGGTGACTGCCAAGCATTCATGGCTTCCTCTCTTTGAATATAGGAGTAACATCTGTCAGTCTCCAGCCCTGCGGCACTGATCCAGCCTGGAAAGATTCACTGGAATCATAGTTTAATGTTCTGGCCGTTTGGTGTTTGACGCTCTTAATGATTATTCGAGGATAAAAATCTCTCTCTCTCTCTCTCTCTCTCTCTCTCTCTCTCTCTCTCTCTCTCTCTCTCTCTCTCTCTCTCTCTCTCTCTCTCTCTCTCTCTCTCTCTCCCTCAGCCGTCCTGCGAGACACCTACACAAAATGTTCCATCAAAGCGGCTCGAGACATCCTCGGCGACAACCCCACCTTCAGTACTCTTCCTTTACCTCAAAATTCGAATAACGTCTTGGCTGGAGGGACGTTTGGTTACCGTGGTGGATACGGCGCTCGCAATTCTCTTCCCCATACCTTTTGTTGCGATGAGATCTCGCACTGCGTCCGATCTGGGACAGGCTTTCTAAAACCCCAAGCCATCCGACATACTTCCCACAAAATTCAAGGGGACGTGTTCGAATTCCACTGCATAAACACCATCCTGACATGGCCTCTTCAACTAACATTCTTCTATGGGGGGTTGGCCTTTGGGCTAGCACTTGCAAGTGGGGCGATTTGACCAAAAGGGAAATGCTCAAAGTAAACTCTGTGATTGAGACATACGAGGTTTGCAAGCGTAATAATCAATTTCAGTAAATCTGAAGCTCTTTTGAGGACTTGGTGGCTTTATATATGTTCGATTTCTTGTCTTCCTGCAGTCTGTGGCCTCCCTGGACCTACTCATAATAAATAGGCCAAGAAATCAAGGAAAAACGACAGATACCATGAGCTATCTGCCTTATATGACAAGAATAAGACATTTTCTTAGACGCTCAAGTCAAAGACTAATTTCATTTATGGAACTAAGAATTTTTCAATTACCTTTATCAAGATGACGTAGAAAATGCTGCCATGGACTGAGCGTCCTGAGAACCTAAATGTATAGATGTCCCTTGACCAAGTCACGGGACACAGGTCAGTAGACACATAATCTGCGCATGCCTTGGGTCTGACTGACTTGACTGATTGACCTGTAAGGTGGGAACTCGTACCTTACTGTGAGTGAAACACATCACTAACGACGAACGTTTTTTTATTCCTCTCATTCCCTCGTCTTGTTCTGCACTGCGACCCTGGAATGAGCAGGGCTTTCTTAGCCAAGGCTGGAAATGAGTCTGGATGTGTTCATAAGAAAGGACTGTCTCCTAGACGAATTTGGAGGCATCCAGGCCCGTCCCACTGAGGAAAGAGGGCGCGAAGGAGGAAGAGAGGGAGGGAAGTCTACCACCATCCATAGTGGTATCCAAACAACCAGGTTTCACCCCACCTGAATTAGGCGAGGCAGGCCGCCCGCTCCGTGTGAGGGGAGGCGCGCGCGCGCGTGCCAGCTATCCAGGTAGCATTCCTCTGGAACCAAAGAAACTAGGGAGCTTACTGAAGGCGCTACTGAACACAGTGGTGCTGACCCACCTGAGCTGACCACTGTAGATGGTGCTGACCCGCCTGAGCCGACCACAACAGATGGTGCTGATCCGCCTGAGCTGAGCCTGGCTACCGACCACTGCAGATGGTGCTGACCAGTCTGAGCTGAGCCTGGCCACCGACCACTGCAGATGGTGCTGACCCACCTGAGCTGAGCGTGGCTACAAATCACCACAGGTGGCGCTAGCGGGCCTCTCTGAGATGAGCCGCTGGCCGGCGAGCGGTTGTGCTGTGACCCCAATCGCTCCTCCTCCTCCTCCCGCCCAGGCTAACCCGGGCCGTGAATCTCCATTCAGTCCGACGTATATCATTCGCGGTCGCAAAACACAGCGGCGGTGGGCACACGGCCGACGGCGAGGAGGGCACAAACACGGAAGGCTTTTCCCGGGCTGGGTTTTTTTCTTCTTTTTTTTTTTTGACCCAGTGTGTTGAGCGGGAGGGCAGCCACGCTCCAGGTCAGCAGGTCAGGGTGAGGGAGGGTGTCAGGTCGGCAGTGTAGGATCAGGGAGGATGTCAGGTCGGCAATGTAGGATCAGGGAGGGTGTCATGTTGGCAGTGTAGGATCAGGGAGGATGTCAGGTCGGCAATGTAGGATCAGGGAGGGTGTCATGTTGGCAGTGTAGGATCAGGGAGGGTGTCAGGTCTACAGTATAGAATCAGGGAGGGTGTCAGGTCGGCAGTGTAGGATCAGGGAGGGTGTCAGGTCTGAAGTGTAGGATCAGGGAGGGTGTCAGGTCGGCAGTGTAGGATCAGGGAGGGTGTCAGGTCTGAAGTGTAGGATCAGGGAGGGTGTCAGGTCTGAAGTGTAGGATCAGGGAAGGTGTCAGGTCTGAAGTGTAGGATCAGGGAAGGTGTTAGGTCCGCAGTGTAGGATCAGGGAGGGTGTCACGCTAGGAGTGTAGGATCAGGGAGGGTGTCACGCTAGGAGTGTAGGATCAGGGAGGGTGTCACGCTAGGAGTGTAGGATCCACTTGTAAAACAATTCACTGATACAATTTACAGGCTCCATTGGGACAATCTATAGTTATCATCTATATTTTTTACAATTTACACTGGTGCAATTTACAGTTCCCACTCTGACAATGTTACCACTGGCACAATGTACATTTTTCATTGTTACAGTTTACACCTTCAGTTCATATAACTTACAGTTTCCACTGGTGCCATTCATAGTTTCCACTGAGACTGTTTGCAGTATCCACTGTTACGGTTTGCAGTTGCCACTGGGACACCACTGGTATACTTTCTAGTTTCCACAAATACAAATTGGTTTCCACTGGTACGGTTTACAGTTTCCGCTGGTATGATTTACAGTTTCAACTGGTACAGTTTACAGTTTCCTCTAGTACAAATTACAGTTTCCACTGGTATGGTTTACAGCATCCACTGGTTCAGTTTACAGTTTCCACTGGTTCAGTTTACAGTTTCCGCTGGTTCAGTTTACAGTTTCCACTGGTTCAGTTTACATTTTCAACTGGTCCAGTTTACAGTTTCCACTAGTTCAGTTTACATTTTCCACTGGTTCAGTTTACAGTTTCCACTGGTTCAGTTTACAGTTTCCACTGGTTCAGTTTACAGTTTCCACTGATTTAGTTTACAGTTTCTACTGGTACGGTTTACAATTCTCGAGGCCACCTCACTCACCAGGGTCCCCCCCCCCCCCAACATCGGCCATGGTAACAGCAGCCACTATTAGGTATCGCTCAAAGTAAATTAATATTTTAAGTTAACCAAGCAACTCACTTGCTCTAGGCCAACTTGACCTTGTGTGTCAACCGATCCAGGTTTGGTTGACTCTTTGCTCGCGTGATTAGACCTGTCTTTGGCGGTAGGTCGCGATGCTTGGTCAAATCATTAATAATGATTGAAGGATTCGAATCCTCGAGTTCCGCTACGTGGAATATACATGCCTTGTGCTCTATACATGCTACACATATACATAGGAACCTACTGGCTTCCATACATACACCGATATTAGGAAAAGAACTTTGATAATTCAAGGACATTATTCCCTTCCCATTGGCAGCAGAACAAGGCGACCACAGCTCCCATAATATGGGTAATCGGCTCTCGTTTTCTGTAACTGCCACTCGACCACAAATCTGTCTGCAATAAAGCTCACATGAGGCTTCTCTGACCTTATAAAAAGGGCAGTATTACCCCGGCATAAATCTGAGATACTGGAGGAGTGGTTGGCTCTGGCATTAGTAGGAAGCTGTAGCCTGAGACACCACGTCCACGGTTCGACGAAAGGGGGAGGGGGGTAATCGAGGAGTGACGTTCTCCGTTTTCTTTTTTGTCCCTGTTAGGTGAGACGGCACCAGGCAACTGAATGTCCTATTCAAGGTCATCTGATGAACGCTGTTCGTCTATCTATCTATCTCTCTATCTATATCTATCTATCTATCTGTCTTTTTACTTTGGGGGCTCCAGTCACGGACAAGAGTCCACATCGAGGACGGGCCCTAACCGAGATATAGAGATGTGGAGGGAGCAAAGTGAGGGAGGGGAAGCCAAAAGAGGGAAGTTTAGAGATAAGACCCCAGTGCCATGAAGCAGTCTTTCTAGCTGTCTACGTGAAGTCGTAAGGGCTGACTGAGGGTGTGGCATCGAACTGCAACTCGGGGACGAGGGATCTCAGTGTTGGTGGCGGACTGAGGAGCAGGAGCTTCCTCCCGAACCGCTGAGTGAGATGCATAGGTGATGGTCGGAGAGAGGTGGTGGAAGAGGGATTGAGGATCATCTCACATGCTCTTTCCTGCATCTGTTGTAGCGGCTCCTGCCGTGTGGTGGATGTGGATAAAGACCAGGTGGCGGGTGAACGAAGAGTGAAAGACGTGTGAATGTTCTTGGGTTCAGGTTTGGAGAGTTGGGTTGTAGGATGCGAGATGACAGGCGTCCAGCCATTATGGGTGGTGCGACCAAAATCGATCCACCCATACGAACAACGTATCACAGTTAGGCTTCTATCCGTCATACAGGTGGATGACCATGAGACTGGAATGTACATCCGTCATACAAGTGGATGACCATGAGACTGGAATGTACATCTGTCATACAGGTGGATGACCATGAGACTGGAATGTACATCTGTCATACAGGTGGATGACCATGAGCCTGGAATGTACATCTGTCATACAGGTGGATGACCATGAGACTGGAATGTACATCTGTCATACAGGTGGATGACCATGAGACTGGAATGTACATCTGTCATACAGGTGGATGACCATGAGACTGGAATGTACATCTGTCATACAAGTGGATGACCATGAGCCTGGAATGTACATCTGCCATACAGGTGGATGACCATGAGCCTGGAATGTACATCTGTCATACAGGTGGATGACCATGAGACTGGAATGTACATCTGTCATACAGGTGGATGACCATGAGCCTGGAATGTACATCTGTCATACAGGTGGATGACCATGAGCCTGGAATGTACATCTGTCATACAAGTGGATGACCATGAGCCTGGAATGTACATCTGCCATACAGGTGGATGACCATGAGCCTGGAATGTACATCTGTCATACAGGTGGATGACCATGAGCCTGGAATGTACATCTGTCATACAGGTGGATGACCATGAGCCTGGAATGTACATATACCACACTACATCAAACCACAGAATCAATTTCCTTTTGGCTTACGAATTGCAGCGCCTAGTGGGTATCTAGCTTTGGGTATTCCTTACGTCGCACATCAGTCGCATGTTATATTCCCCCAAGGTAACCGAGAGATCTGTTTCAAGGGCAAAGAATGTAATAGAATTTGTCCCGGTCGATGTCAACATTCTACGTAGGGTCACCACCTAACCAGGATCCGAGATTTGTTTATGATATTCGACTCCACAAGTCTCACAGGGTCTGAGCCCCCCGCCTCCCATGGTACCGGGACAGACTTCAAGGCTGAGTGAGGTACGAGGAAGAGATGTGATCTCGTCACCTTACGGTCATGTAAATTAGTGCATGTCTGTCCGGTGGAGCCAGCCCCTGGCGTGGGGCGTCTGGGGTGGTGGTGGTGGTGGTGGTGGAGAGCGATGCTGCAACGAAGATTAATGGCCCGAACATAAAACAAAGCCAAGGTGTTGAGTTACAGGACGACGGAGGACAAGGCCCGATGGACCACACTCTGGAACGGGATCCATCCTGGAAGTGAAGAGGTTCCAGATATATATATATATATCCAGGACATGGATGGGAAACACTGGACGCTGTGTAATTAGAGATGGGGCAGGTCAGATGGAACACTGAGATTTGGTCGTGGTAGGTGGTGGAAGTCGGGTGGTAATCATGGGTTAGGGGGGGGAGCGCTCCAAGCCTTACGTATCTACGGGAGGGAGGGAACGGACCCCCTAGGTGTGAAACGGTGAGGATGGCCAGAAGATTATAGAGGTGCGAATGGATTTCCCGGAGAGGAGTTGGGTGTGGTTTCAGGGCAGGGAGAAGGAGGTGGGTGGGTGAGGGAGAGAGAGGAGAGGCTGATAGAGTGTGAGAGATGAAGAGCTAGGGAGATGGCGTGAGATTAACAATGGGACTTTGATGGAAAGGTTCTTGGCGTGTATATTTCTATGGCAGGGATACATAGAGGGAAAAGTGGGAGGGTGGTGGGGAGGGAGTTAATGGAACAGTATAGATGCGAATGAAGAAAACGTTGCAAACACACATCGATGATGAGAGTGTTGGTGGGAGAAGGGTGCGTTCTGGTGTGTTGCGATGTGTTGGTGGTGGGAGAAGGGGGCGTTCTAGTGTGTTGCGATGTGTTGGTGGTGGGAGAAGGGGGCGTTCTGGTGTGTTGCGATGTGGTGGTGGTGGGAGAAGGGTGCGTTCTGGTGTGTTGCGATGTGTTGGTGGTGGGAGAAGGGTGCGTTCTGGTGTGTTGCGATGTGTTGGTGGTGGGAGAAGGGGGCGTTCTGGTGTGTTGCGATGTGTTGGTGGTGGGAAGAGGGGGGGTTCTGGTGTGTTGCGATGTGTTGGCGGTGGGAGGAGGGTGGCGTTTCAGACTGCTGATGGCCAGAAGGGTGGGTGTTCTAGGTGAGTCAGAGAGAGAGAGAGAGAGAGAGAGAGAGAGAGAGAGAGAGAGAGAGAGAGAGAGAGAGAGAGAGAGAGACGCCACGCGAGGCACTTGACTAGGGAGACGAGAATTATGTACATGACGATACGTCTTCCCCCCCCCCCCCCCCCCCCCCCCCCCCCCCCGTGGCCAACGCCCGCTTGTATAACAAGAAAGTTAAACAGATTCGCACGAGACGATTCCATGGCGACCCTGAAGATAAATGGCACATTTTGGTGCGAGATATTCCTTGTCTCTCTCTCTCTCTCCCAAGCCAGACATCTCTCTGCTCACTGTTATCTCTCTCTCTCTCTTACTCTCTCTTTCTCTCTCTCTCTTTCTCTTTATATACATACATACATACACTCAACCGCGCTTTTTTAAGGGCCTCTGCAAACACGGCCATTGTTCGTCTCATACATAAGGAAGTAACAGTTTATATCCTCCATTCGTTGGCTCTGTCCATCAAGCGATATTGGCCAATGAAAGCCTGGCATTTCCGTGACGTCAGATGTAAATAGCGATGGAGAAAACGAAGATCGAGTTGCGTCCGGGGAAAGCTCAACACCCACTAGCCCACCCTCCCCCTCTCCACCCTGTAGCGGACACACGCCGCTGTAAATGTAAAGGAGGGGAATCGCGGAGAGTGGATCCCCAGGGGGGGAAAACGGAAAGATATATAGAGTCCCTTGGGGGGGGTCGAGAGGCCTTGCAGACGTCCTCATGAGATACGAGACATCAGGGAAAGATGAATAGCATACCCCAAGGAAGGCTGGTTTAGGGGGGGATATGATCTTACGTAAGTGCATCATCTTGACCCTTGCCATAGAAGCACAATTTTCCCCTCCCCTCTGAATGAGAGAGAGAGAGAGAGAGAGAGAGAGAGAGAGAGAGAGAGAGAGAGAGAGAGAGAGAGAGAGAGAGAGAGAGAGAGAGAGAGGAACCCTCATTACCAAGTTTCGTTGGTGGGTAGGGAGGTCGGACCCGGGCTGATACATATATATATATATATATATATATATATATATATATATATATATATATATATATATATATATATATATATATATTCCAAGTTTGACGGCTATAATGTTGGAGTCTTGGATTCATGATGCCCACGAGGGAAAAATACTTCAGAGAAGATGACAACATGACATATCCTACAGTGGCACTCTCTAAGGTTGAACAGTGGTCTTCTAAGGTTCCCTGGTCACATGGTCCACAGCAGCCCACGACGAGCCTAGGAATCACCAACATTCCACGCCAACGAGGAACAATTGGTCCTGATCTTGGCAAGTAAGACTCGCTCTTCGGAAAAAAAAAGAAGAAAAAGTCTTGCTTAAATAAAAGAGATTCGTCGTTCGAACAGACACACGGTTAGAAAAAAAAAGAAGGGTCGATTGCGATTGTACCATCGTCTCTTCGTCAGACGTCCTCGAGTAAACAGCTCCATATCAGAGTGGAAGCCAGTGATGACATCGCTCTTCACAGACACGCTCAAGTTGCCTCAGAGTAGGACGTCAGTAGGAGCGACCTGCAGGTGGAAGGGGTGGGTCAACAGACGGGAGCCCCTGAGGGAGGACGTACTTGGCTAAACAAGTCCAAGGCAGAATTAAGACAGTTATTTTGGATCACGCGAGCCACTTGTGGTCAACCTCCACGATTCTCGATAAGAGACAGTGACTCTCAGTACCAAGGAGGAGGGTGTTGGCGACTCCAACATGGGTCCTACCAGGGAGGAGGAGGGTGTTGAAGGCTGCAACACAAGTCTAGCCAAGGAGGAGGGTGTTGAAGGCTGCAACACGAGTCTAGCCAAGGAGGAGGTTGTTGAAGGCTGCAACACGAGTCTAGCCAAGGAGGAGGATGTTGAAGGCTGCAACACGAGTCTAGCCAAGGAGGAGGGTATTGAAGGCTGCAACACGAGTCTAGCCAAGGAGGAGGGTGTTGAAGGCTGCAACACGAGTCTAGCCAAGGAGGAGGTTGTTGAAGGCTGCAACACGAGTCTAGCCAAGGAGGAGGGTGTTGAAGGCTGCAACACGAGTTTAGCCAAGGAGGAGGGTATTGAAGGCTGCAACACGAGTCTAGCCAAGGAGGAGGGTGTTGAAGGCTGGGACCTAGGTTCTACCAGGGAGGAGCGTGTTGAGGTTCTGCAGCGTAGGTCCTGCCAGAAAGGAGGTTGTGAGGAGGAGGAGGCCTCACCTTCCCCAGATCGACTCCCCTGACACTGGCAGGTGTGAGGAGGAGGAAAAGGAGGAGGAGGAGGACGAGAAGGAGGCCTCACCCGCCCCAGGTCGACTCCCCTGACACTGGCAGATGTGAGGAGGAGAAGGAGGAGGAGGAGGAGGAGGAGGAGGCCTCACCTGCCCCAGGTCGACTCCCCTGACACTGGCAGGTGTGAGGAGGAGAAGGAGAAGTAGGAGGAGGCCTCACCTGCCCCAGGTCGACTCCCCTGACACTGGCAGGTGTGAGGAGGGGGAGAAGGAGGAGGAGGAGGAGGAGAGGAGGCCTCACCTGCCCCAGGTCGACTCCCCTGACACTGGCAGGTGTGTGGAGAAGGAGAAGGTCGACTCCCCTGACACTGGCAGGTGTGTGGAGAAGGAGGAGGTGGAGGAGAAGGAGGCCTCACCTGCCCCAGGTCGACTCCCCAGGTTATGCTCGCCTCTGGACAGAACCAGAAGGGACGCCCAGCACAAGCTGGTGATTATCATAACGGAGATCACCGCCTCAAATATCCTCTGGTGTACAACTGGCCTTACGTACGCACGCCCTCTGGACGGTCATGCTAGCCTCGGATGATGTACCTCTGGCACCCATGTGTGTGTGTGTGTGTGTGTGTGTGTGTGTGTGTGTGTGTGTGTGTGTGTGTGTGTGTGTGTGTGTGTGTGTGTGTGAGTGCTTACCTGTCTGTACAGGGAGAGAGTTCTACACTTGAAGGACCCCATCGCTTGAATCTGTCCTCATTCACCTTTTGATTACTCACACTCTAACTAATTCATTCATCGGTTATTCATTCCATGTGAGTACTTCTTGGTCTCACAATTTGCTCGCTTGATTTCTTCGTCGTATCCTCCGGTCGTTCTATCGTTGCATCTTTCGAAGAACTGTTGGCGTCGTGAAACTGGTTTGCAAACTTCAAAAAAAAAAAAAAAGGGGGGGGGGGCCCTTGATCAAGTCACCCTCGACTCCTTTCTCTTAGATTGTAGACAAAGACAAATTCATGGGTGTTGATTTCAAACATTGACCTCACCTCTCTTGATTATGGTACTATGTTTTGTTTCTTCTCCTCTGGACCTTCTCTATGATCTCTTCTTCTTATCCACGAAATGGAATGCGCTTCTTCTGATATCTCTGCCACCAGCCAGCTGCCCTCCTTCACTGTTCTCTCAACGTGGGATTCTGGCGACGGGTTGTAGAGACGATATCAACTCCCCAAGTCCCTCTCTGTCTCTTACACTCACACACACACACACACACACACGATATTCGCACCGGGACCATCTCCCTCCATGACCCATCTTGATATCTACCTTCTGTGTGTGTGTGTGTGTGTGTGTGTGTGAGAGAGAGAGAGAGAGAGAGAGAGAGAGAGAGAGAGAGAGAGAGAGGTGTTCAGGAAGGTTCGTTGTGCTGGTCCTACAGTGAGTCTGACGTGGGCGTCCCTGGTGTAAGGAGGGTGCATGTGTATTCACTGACCTCTGTTACGTCACAGTTGTCCCTCTCTTGTGGTATGATCAGACACACACACCACACACACACGCACACACACGGCACACACACACACACACACACACACACACACACACACACACACACACAAACATTGTGTATATACCTCTTCACGGTGAAGATTCTACATATATATATATATATATATATATATATATATATATATATATATATATATATATATATATATATATATATATATATATACCATGTCTATAAATCACATGTCCTCAATAGGTGTCTGAATTTCGAAACGAACGTGGGCGTGTTTATGGAACTATGTAGGTGTACTTTGAGCTGTTTTGACGTTAAAGCAAATACATCAATGGTCTTTTCATCACACACACACACACACACACACACACACACACACACCTCTAACATTATCTTGCCTCAGGCAGGATCAAACGCCTTTGGAAAACATACACATCTCTCGGGACATAATAAAGAGGCATCTTTTGAAGTCGAAGTGGACTGTTGTTCATTGTGAAACATTGCTGGTCATCAGTGATTAATCCTGCACAAAGGCCTCATTCATGTAGGGGTGATGACGCTTTGAAACGACACTTTTGGCTGTTTATGATAGATTCTCCTGTTATGCTCTGGTACTTGTGTACGATAATTCATTCAGGGGGGGGGGTTATGTTGAGGTGTCAGTTTACGATAATACATTCGGTTTATATTGGGGTGTCTGTGTTTGATGGCTCCTTTACTTATGTTCAGGTGCCTGTGTATGATAATCTGCATTATATGGCTATATTCAGGTCCCTGTGTACGATACTTTTCATCATATGGCTATGTTCAGGTGCCTGTGTATGATATTTTGTATCATATGGCTATGTTAAGGTCCCTATGTACGAAATTTCATATCATATGGCAATGTTTAGCTACTTCTATACGATAATTCGTATCATATGGCTATGTTCAGGACCCTGTGTACGATAATTTGTGTCATATGGCTATGTTGAGGTGCCTGTGTACGATAATTCATGCTCAGATACCTGCGTACTATGATTCGTATTATATGGTTATGTTAAGGAATCAGTGTAAGATGATTCATCTAGTCATACTGAGGTGCCAGTATGTACTGAAATCTTAAGTCACACTGAAGCGCAGTGTGGCACGAATCCTTGAATCATACTGAGGTGGGAAGTGTACGATAATTCATTTGGTGAAGATACGAGTGTGCGATGAGTCGCTGTGTAATGTTCAGATGCCAGTGTGCACCTGTAGTCACACTGAGGAGCCAGTTGTCCTCCACTGTGATAAAAGAGAGTGAGGTATCATTCTAATGAACCCTTAATTAAGACCAAAGGCAAATTGCATTTGTGGCTAATTCTAATTGTATTCGTTGTTATGGCGTCTAATGGCCTTTGACCGTTTCTAGATATGCCAGCTGTGCGATGCCCCTAAAACAGGTTAAGAATATATTTTTTAAAAGAATAAAATCTATAACTAGATTCATTTGCTCCACACATACGAATGGCTGTGTGTTAGGGTCTAGTGTGTGTGTGTGTGTGTGTGTGTGTGTGTGTGTGTGTGTGTGTGTGCAAAGGAATAAAGACATGGTACATATGTACAAGGTTAAGAAGACGGGGCAACATAAGTGTAAAACTCTTCCCTTAGCACACAAATAATAATCGCACACACACACACACACACACACACACACACACACACACACACACACACACACACACACATCCCAGCCAGATACCCTTTTACCGACCAGCCCCGAGGGGAAATTTGAACATCTGGGCTGAATGTGAGTCGACTGCCGCGCCCAGAATTCGAACCCATATGGATCCAACCCTGATCGAACCTGTGTTTACATATGGTCAGTAACGCTAACCACTACACCATACTTGTCATGTATGTGTGTGTGTACGCGTAATTACCTATTTGTTCAGTACCGAGACGGAGTTTTATGTGTGTATGCGTATGGGTCTATACGCAAGGAGCGTAAGATGTATCTACGTCCATACCGACGAAGGATGAGGTATGGTTGGATGGTTAATTGTTTGAGCTATAGGCCTCTTAACAGCCAGGATCATCAAGGCCATCAACATCAAGCCACATCGAACAACCTAAGGATCATTCGACACCTTCTTCAGGTATTGAGGATAAGATCTAAGACCACACAGCACACACTCATTATCTTCTGTGGCCCTTCTGCTGCCCTGGAAAGGAAGGACCCGGCTGCCTCCAGCAATCCAGAGAGCCGATTTCTGTCACACTTGAGGCGCACAACGGTTCACTAACTCGTCAGTTAATACCTATAGATCAATTAAGGTCGTAGAACTCGGCCCAGTAAACAGGGGTTCATTAACATCTGCATCTCTGTCAACTACCTATGAACTCCATTTGTAGATTCTAACTAAAGAAACATCTTTTAATCATCGATCAATATGATGATAAATCAGACTTATTTCTTCTATCAGAGTAAGAGACTGTCTGTGTTACAGCTCTGTGATAAAGACGCGAGACTTGTGAACGTATACAGGCTTAATCTATGCCACAGAGACCCGATTGTAATAGGTGTTTTGAGGAACATACCCCTGCAAGCCCGTGGTGCTGTATAGTTACATGACGTGAAATCAGACAAGTTGGAAGGGTATATATTTCAAGGTGGAAGTCAAAAGCGTCTGTTCCCTGAGCCAAAGGATGATTTCTCAACATGTCGAGAAGCAGGTCTCATTTCGGAGTGAAACAAAATCCAAAATGAAGTTATGGGTCTTATGGCCTTCAATGGTTTTGATGGTGTGACACAACTCGACGATGATTCATGTGTAATTGGTTTATACTTTTCAAGTTAGGACCAAGGACCACGTACGAGTGACGGACGCACGATGACAACGGACGTAAGGTTGGGGGGTTCGATTCCCAGGGAGGGGGGTGGTCTACCATACCGACACAGGCGACACAAAAGGTGTCCATCTCACCCACGAACGCCAAAAAGATGATGATTCCATCGATATTCTTAAACGTATTCCTGATTCAGATCCGGAATATCTAAGATTAATAAAGAAAAAAGCTTCATTCTGTGGATTCGAATGGTTGAAGTTATTCCTTGGTAAGAGCTGGTCCCTCTCCAACCAACAGGTCAGTCATGAACAACGGCGTGAATGGGGGGGAAAAAAAAGAAATATAAATCTCTCGCTCATATATCCCACAACTTTGGCCCTGCTTGATACCCTGGGGGAGGCGAGCGCTTGACGTTGGGGTCGGAAGCGAAGCGCCCGAGGCCGTCCTTCCACGTGACGCTCCCACACTACCAAACACCTGTGGGGAAGTTATTTCCCTGTGGTGTAGACGACGCAGGCAAGTTTACTGAGCATGGTCTTGCAGTGAAGGGGGACGGAGCTAAGCCCAGCACGGTCTGAGTCGAGTGGATCTTGATGTAGAGGTTGATGATGCGAGCGGTAGGTTGCGACGAAGTGTGGGAGGTGACGTTGTGAGGTAGCTGCCAACTCCTTCAGCCCGGGGCGACGGGTGTGGCCCCGGGCGCTCCTGCTCACCACACACACACACACACACACACACACATGGAACACTCGCTGCCCCGCCTCCTGGCCAGCTGCTGGCCAAGTACACCACATACTACCCCAGCTCCTGGCCAGCTGCTGGCCAGGTACACCACATACTACCCCAGCTCCTGGCCTGCTGCTGGCTAGGTACATCACACACTGTCCCGGCTCCTGGCCCGCTGCTGGTCAGGTACACCACATACTACCCCAGCTCCTGGCCCGCTGCTGGCCAGGTACACCACATACTGCTCCAGCTCCTGGCCAGCTGCTGGCCAGGTACACCACATACTACCCCAGCTCCTGGCCCGCTGCTGGTCAGGTACACCACACACTGTCCCGGCCCCTGGCCCGCTGCTGGTCAGGTACACCATATGTTGCTCCAGCTCCTGGCCCGCTGCTGGCCAGGTACACCACACACTACTCCAGCTCCTGACCCGCTGCTGGCCATGTCCTGCACCACACGCTGCCCCGGCTCCTGGCCAGCTGTTGGCCAAGTACATCAAGAAGACAGAGTTTGTGTGTTGGTTTTGCAAGAGTATGACCTTGACACACCTTTCAATCAGTTCACTAAAAGATAAATTATTTAGTTTTAAAATGGTCTCTTGTATTTTCATATTTCTACATAGACGTGTGTGTGTGTGTGTGTGTGTGTGTGTGTGTGTGTGTGTGTGTGTGTGTGTGTTATGACGTCTACTCGCGTATGAGGAGGAGGTCTTACCCTCGTGGGGGGATCAGACCTCTCATCTTTGCGTTTCCACCACTCGCACATACACCCTCTCCACCAACGCCGCCTCACTGGTCCACAACACTGCAGTTGAAGCAATGTCTCCATACGTCCAACCACACACACACACACACACACACACACACACACACACACACACACACACACCTTTTGCTCTGGATTCTCGACTGTCATCCAAGAACTGTTTTGTGTGTATGTACGTGTGTGTGTGTGTGTGTGTGTGTGTGTGTATGTGTGTGTGTGTGTGTGTGTGTGTGTGTGTGTGTGTGTTAATGTCGTCGTGGATATTACGTCTCTCTTTATCCTTCTTTTCACCCAGAGTGAGTGGAACCAAGGGTTTTCCATCCCCGCTTTGTGTACATTATTCCATTCCCTCACTGGTGCCATTCGTATCGCGTCCCTTTGAGCTCATTCACCAGTTCTGTGGAACTCCTTTGGCCGGGAGTACCAGTCTCCAGCGTCCACAGTCCAGCTCAAGTCGAATGGACGTTGTGTACAGCTTTATAGATTCATCATCACCCACGTGCCCGAAGGCGACTTTTGCTTTGAACAAACTCTATATATCATTTTGTCTCTGGCGCGATCCTTCTTACGTAATGCCCCCGCCGACAAAGGTCAGTGTGACGTCAACTCGCCACGCCTCTTTCACAGTACGAGTCTTGTAATGTGGTCCCTCTATTATGGTAGTCAGTGCTTGGTCAGCTTCATCCCCCTTTCTTATCCTCAAGCCTTGGTATTTTCGGGACTGGATTTCATCAGCAAATTTGCCCAGACACTGTTAAATTTTGTCTGTTTCACTACAAATTGTTTTGCATTTCTGTCGCTTCACATTCATTTTATTATTCTATACGTCATTTGTGATGATATTCTGGTGTAAGTCCTCCTTGTCGAGCGAATTTTCATACATCATAAACAGCAGAGGTTCCAACACTTAACCCTGCGGGACCCCCGCACGTCACGCTCACCAGGTTTGACGAAACGCTCCTCCGACATGCGCTGTGTTCCCTCCCGGTTAGATAACCGTCCCTCCATTTATGTAGCCCTCCTTTGACACCAGCTTGGACGTCCAGATGCATCATCAGTCTTCCGTAGGGGGATAGCATCAAAGGCTTTCTGGCAGTCCAAGAATACACAATCAACAGATCCGTTCCTTCCCTATGTGAACGTTGCTAACTCATTCATACACATCCGACAGATACATCATGAGAAGACCTCTTCTCGCTGGCTTCTGTCTTAGTAAAGTACGCTTGCCAAGACAATATCCTGCTTGATAATCATTTCCTCTAATACCCGCAGGCGAAGCACGTTGCCGATATTGATCTGTACCTAAGGACTACTCCTCCGTCAGGGGGTTTTTATGCAGTGACACCACACGATATCTCTTTTCCATTCTGCTGGCACACTGCCCTTCTTTAAGATCTTAATCATCATCATTAATGGCTTGTCAAAACGCCATCGTACTCCCTGGGTACAAATGGTGAGATGGCAATTGGCCACAGACTCTCTTTGCCTGGTATACCACCTTACTTCCAGTGGATTCACTTCATTATTCTCCAGTGGATCCTGCCACTCCCTGACTGATGGCAGTGGGACTTTCGAATCTTCAAGAGTAAATACATTTCGGATCTTCGGGACTTTCGAATCTTCAAGAGTAAACACATTTTGAATCTTCGGGTTCAAGTTTCACGTATTTCATAATCTTTTCTAATAGCTTTTTTTTTAGTTTGCCTCGTGATCAAATCATATTGACTCTACTGTTACTATGTAAATTGTAAAGCCATGAGATTGGGTAGGGAGGACCTTTGACTCAGAAGCAATATTCTTCTCGTGCACCACCAGTTAAGTTATTTTGTACACTTCATTTACCTGATATTCTATTCCTCATGTATTCTACCGGTGTGTGTGTGTGTGTGTGTGTGTGTGTGTGTGTGTGTGTGTGTGTGTGTGTGTGTGTGTGTGTGTTTTACCCTGACGTCACTAAGGACTCTGTTGGAAGTGCTACTAAGAATACTGTTGGAGATGCTGTTGAGGACACTGTTGGAGATGCTGTTGAGGACACTGTTGGAGATGCTGTTGAGGACACTGTTGGAGATGCTGTTGAGGACACTGTTGGAGATGCTGTAGAGGGCACTGTTGGAGATGTTGCAAAAGTCACAGACGTAGTCAGATATTACAGAAATACGTCTTCTATTTATGGTAGCTGCGTGACGATACAGGCAAACGAATGGGCCCTTAATCAAGGCCATCTCACTGACTGTGCAAAGTGCCCATTCTATCGACCAATCCCTGGGGAAGGATGAACAGCTGGATTAACTGTGGACTGACTGCCGCGACCGGGATTCGAACCTGTGCTGACTCAATCGACAGAGGGGGGAGAACCCGCTAAATGCCTCGCTGCCCTCCCTCCCCGCTGAATTTTGACCTTGGGTGAAACCTAGATTGACATGTTAGGTCGTCGGTATGACTAGATCGGGCGCCCTCGACTTGAAGACATAGGACGCTGCTCCTGGCGGTGTGGACTCCTTCGGTGGTGGTGGTGAGGGGAGGGCGTGGGTAGAGCGAGACACAGAGGGGCGTCTGGCTCTTTGTTGGTTGGGTGAGGGGGGAGGGGGTGTGGTGTTGGGTGGGGAGGGGAAGGGGGAGGAGGGGGGGGAGTGGTGGGGAAAGAAGCCTCCTCGGTCATTTTGAGGTAAATCATCTCCCACGGTTTATAATGTGTGCTACCCTCGCCAGAGGGCAGCGCTGGGGTCTGATTGGCTTGGGGGGGGGGGGAGCGGCCCTCAGGGAGAAGAGAGAGAGAGAGAGAGAGAGAGAGAGAGAGAGAGAGAGAGAGAGAGAGAGAGAGAGAGAGAGAGCATACAAGAAGCCTCCTCGGTCATTTTGAGGTAAATCATCTCCCACGGTTTATAATGTGTGCTACCCTCGCCAGAGGGCAGCGCTGGGGTCTGATTGGCTTGGGGGGGGGGGGGAGCGGCCCTCAGGGAGAAGAGAGAGAGAGAGAGAGAGAGAGAGAGAGAGAGAGAGAGAGAGAGAGAGAGAGAGAGAGCATACAAACGACGATATTGTGCCATTAGATGGGTGTGTATGTGTGTGTGTGTGTGTGTGTGTGTGTGTGTGTGTGAGAGAGAGAGAGAGAGAGAGAGAGAGAGAGAGAGAGAGAGAGAGAGAGAGAGAGAGAGAGAGAGAGAGAGAGGAGGGGGGGAGGGATATTTTCGTTTCATACGGTGAAGAAACGGAGGACGAGGAGGAGGAGATGGTGGGGTAGCCGAACTGAATACAGCTCCGTCTTCGCACAGTTCAGTGGATCACTGAGATTGTGTATTAACTCGACGTCTGCCAGAGTGTGTGGGAATCAGGAAACAGACAGAGAGACACGCTCAAACGATCACCACGCGCTTTTACAACCCATAACAAACGTCTGCATTGATGATCTAATCACCCACCTAACTACTCTACAACCAGTTCGGTACGACCTAGCCAGGGAGAACGATCAGTCACAACCTAACCTACGGGGTCTTGATGAATCTTCGTCTCTGGGTTGGGCGTCGAGGTGTGCTGACGTCGCCTCGTGCCTTCGGCGAGGATGGGAAGGAGAGGAAGAACTGTACCGCTGGGATAATACGAAGGTGAAAGATAATCAGAGACTAAATCACACACATAACTATAGGCAGTGTACTCTCGATCACCCGAGCGTGTGGAGTGGACCCCTGTCCAGGATGTGAGAGCCATGATTGTAGGATGAATTCAGATGACAGAAACGACAGGTAGAGTTAAGTAGGTCTGTGTTATGGGTCAGGGAAGCCCTCACCATCATGGGAGGTAGCTGCTGGGGGCCAGGGGAAGCCCTCACCATCATGGGAAGTGGCTGCTGGGGGCCAGGGAAGCCCTCACCATCATGGGAGGTAGCTGCTGGGGGCCAGGGAAGCCCTCACCATCATGGGAAGTGGCTGCTGGGGGCCAGGGAAGCCCTCACCATCATGGGAGGTAGCTGCTGGGGGCCAGGGGAAGCCCTCACCATCATGGGAGGTGGTTCGAGGAGAACTCCTGACGAAGCGTAGCCCAAGCGGGCGACAGATCCAGTACCGTCATCACCCTGGTTGATGGAGGCCGTGAGTGACGCGAGGACCGTAATGGATACGAGGAGTAGGGGCTTCGGGAGGAGCCAGTGGTGGCAGGAGGGTGTGTGTGTGTGTGTGTGTGTGTGTAGCAGGTGGTGAGGGCATGGTGAGGGACGGGGACGGTGTGTACGACGCCCGTGGCGTGGCCGGGCGTCGGAGGGCGTGCACGGAATGAGTCACCATGGAAGACGCGAGGGACGCGAACGAACAGCTGCTGAGAGCACGACGACCCATGATGCTGTGAGTCGTCTCAGCTCCCGCATGTCTCCTGCGACGTGACGCAGATACAGCCGCGCAGGAGGACGACGTCTGACGTGCCCCCCTCGCTCGTACGGGCGCGCGTGACGCAGCTCGCGCGGGGCGACGCTTCCTTTGTTCCTCCTGCAGGAGCTCACCCGGGGGACGTCCAGGTCCGGGGAGGGGACACACACACACACACACACACACACACACACACACACGTCCTCAATCTCCCGTCCCACACACACCCACACACACACACACCCTCTTTGTCCTCCCACCAACCACCCTCCCTCCACCACTCAGTTCGACAAGCGGGTAACCACCACCAAAACAAACCAGAGGGAGGCTTAAAAAAAAAAAAGGAAGAAAACGGAGGAGAGGCGAGGCACGGTACGAGGGGGCCCCACGATCGCTACCGAGAGAACAAAAGGGACAATAAATTACCGGGACATTGGCCGGGGTCATCATTTTTCTGGGGTTGGCCCCGGGCATAGCCGCCAGTGACGGAGGGGCGGACGCCAAGGTCAGCGTGGTAGTAAGGAGTTGGGCTGCGCTCCTCAGGCAGTAGTAGTAGTAGTAGTAGTGGTAGTAACAGTAGTAGTAGTAATAGTGGTAGTAGTAGTAGTAACAGTAGTAGTGGTAGTAGTAGTAGTAGTAACAGTAATAGTAGTAGTAGCAGTAGTAGTAGTAGTGGAAGTAGTAGTAGAAGTAGTAGTAGTAGTAGTAGTAGAAGTAGTAGTAGTATTAGTAGTAGTAGTAGTAGTAGTAGTAGTAGTAGTAGTAGTAGTAGTAGTAGTAGTAGTAGTAGTAGTAGTAGTAGTAGTAGTAGTAGTAGTAGTAGAAGTAGTAGTAGTAGTAGTAGTATAAGTAGTAGTAGTATTAGTAGTAGTAGTAGTAGTAGTAGTAGTAGTAGTAGTAGTAGTTATAGTAGTAGTAAGAGTAGTAGTAGTAGTAGTAGTAGTTATAGTAGGAGTAAGAGTAGTAGTAGTAGTAGTAGTAGTAGTAGTAGTAGCAGTAGTAGCCATTCCTGTTTAGGGTAATTTACCAGTTGTCTGAGATATTACGTATTGAAGGAAGTGATATTGTGTGACTAAGAACATTAACTATATCTTCATAATTGCCTCTGTTCAGAATCATGATTTGATAATGATTAATAAATGCTTGAGTAATGTCAACATAGCTGTACGATTCAAAAAAAAAATGGGAGCATAAAAATGAACTTAATGTGCACAGAATTTCAGTCTTCGAATAATCTATGTATAAGAAAACAAATTCACGTGTCTCTGTGGTAACTGTTAGCTTAACTATCAAATCTCTGGTGTCTGAAAATACCGTTTTCTTCAAATAATCGTATCTTAATAACCTCGACTTCAATAGATAACATATCTATGTTCCTCTCCTTTTACTCGGTATAGCATCATGAAATACATACAGAGATAAATAAATGCCCAACACAATGCATTTAGAAAAAGAGGGGGCACACAAGTTCCCTTCAGAATATGATTTAAGGGAAAAAAAAATACTAAATCCTTCCCAAGGCATTTGTTTAACAATGGAGGAACACGCCCAGAACAGATCAGATGATGGAGAAAAAATGAAGGTGTTTGGGGAAAAAAGGAAATAGCTTTCCCAGAAATTCATAAATAAGGAATGACTATATAATTTTCTTCCCTTATTTAATGTGAGAGTGGAGACCTCCCACTCTACCATCCCTTGTCGTAAATGTGCAATAACTATATTCATCCATAACAAAGTTATCGGTGAATTTTGTGCTCCCCAGGTCTACACGAATCTACGACGAATACCTGATGTCGTGCTTACGAAAGGTGAACCACTTAGGGGTTTGTTCCTTGTGCTGGAATTCAGAGATTGCTTCCCTCTGAATCAAGGCTTCTTGAAGCTTCCACGTTTGTCTGAACGGCTCATATGACTTTTACTTTCCAAAGTCAACTTCATATCATTTCTCTGTGCTGAGCGATATCCTTGCCTCTCGAAGCAGATTTCTATATCTACTTTCGACTCTCTACTTCTTTTTCTTCTTCGTTGGAGCTACGAGACATGGAGAGAAAAAGGGTTAATCATGGCTTATTTAACGTCCCCCTTTTACACACGAATATTGCAAATAGTTTACAATGTTGTTTTGCCCCGCGTACAACCTGTTGTCATGTCTCTGTTTTACGACGCCCCCCGGCGGTGGACACCTGTGGCCCGGGCGGCGCCGGGGTCCGCCGCTGGCAGGGTTAGTTCCCTTGTCTAGGAGAGCGAATTCGTAAAAGTAAATCACGGAGGTACGTGAGCGATCCCACGGGCCATGTTTCCCGTCGCATTACCGGTGTTGCGAGCGCGTCCCCCTTCCCTGAGTTGGGTCTGGGTAACTCCATTTAATGTAGTCAGTTGGATAGGAATGCCTCCGCCAGATGGATCATGTAAAGACGTTCGCAAGGTGTTAGTTTTTCCCCAAATTCTCCTCCTCCTCCTCCTCCTCCTCCTCCTCCTCCCACTCAGAACCTCTTATACCTCGAAATAATCCCTCGAGAGTTCTCGAATTAATTGAAAGATAGACTGCTCACTGCAATTAGATAGACTGTTCACTGCAATTAGATAGACTGTTAACTGTAATCAAGTTGTGTTATATATGACACCAAAACGAGACAGAATAATTCCTAATAAATTCTTGACGTAAAGGAAAAATATGAATAGCTGACCGTTATTTATGATCAAGCTGAGCTGTACGTATGACACCAAGAGGGAAGCGAGACACGAAAGGATTACATTAAGGCCAAGTTCAGACGTGATGTGGTTTTTTGTACAAACGAAGGATTGCAATGCCACTGTGTCAGCCAGCGTCCGTTCTGTCGAGTTCATCCTCGTATAGATACCACTATTCTAGTCTGATCACCTGGTGAGTAGGATTTTCGAACCAGGTTCACTTAGAGGTACAAGTCAGGTGGCGAGGGAGTGGGGTTATGCCATGGCTGTTGGTTGGCTGGTGGAAGGAGGCGCCTCACTCACACCACACGTCCACCGACCCCTCCTCACCGGAGAACAAGACAGCGGACTTCCGTCGGCGGGTGTTGCCTCGGCCAGGGCCAAGGGAGGCCAGAGGTCATCGAGGAGGTACTCACGCAACAACCCCCCCCCCCCTCCCCCCACTGCGCTATCAACGCTAATAACTACCACCGGAAGCTCGCTGATGATTTCCCCCCGTCGACATAATGGAAGGTATTTTCAGAGAGAGGGGGGGTGAGGAGTGTGTGTGTTTGTGTGTATGTGGGGGGGCTGTGGAGGAGGAGGAGAGAGGAGGTGGTTTTTAGTCATCGTAACGACAAAGGCGAGACTGACGTGGACCTCCCGACACAACTGGGTCGCTATTGCCTTTTCTTGTTCCAATACACACAGGCATTACTGTCATTACCTGGGGACGGCCATGACCTTTCCCACGGGAATTACTGATATTATCATCGTAATTCACATTAATATAGAATCTATGTAGATATTGTAGATAGGAGTTTGAAGCTTACAACGAGGAACTATCAGGAAATATCTTTATTACCAGACCTTTCGTCTCCTCTTCATAAAACCAACATTGCAAAAGTTGGATTTTATAATGTCTCGTGGTCTCCGCCAAGTGCAATACCTCCCCAGTACCTTGACGGATTAACAGGTTGAACTGGTTTACACTCGTGATCACCTCCGCCAGGGGGTGAGGTGAGGGTTGGTAGGTGACAATAGACGGTAGATAACTAACTTGTAGGATACTAAAAAAAAAAGAGGAGTTCATTATGTGGGAGGTGGTAGTCGCTCATCATGGATGGTTTCTAATTATCGTTAATATTTGTAATTTTTGACTAAGGCAAAGTCTTTGTTGATCCCCAGAAGCGTCACGGAATATAGGCTAGATTAAGAATGACTGGATGAAGACTGGTTGAATTCTTTTTGAATCAAATGATGATGAGAAAATCTTCAACAACACAGAAATGATACATCCCGTTTCTGGCCAAATGGAAAATTTTTCAGGAAGCCCCGAGTGTTTGATGCATCTGGAAAACATCTGAGTTTTCCTAATGTCCTTTTAGAACAGATGGGACGCGTCGCTGACCCGCCACAAGCTCCCGGGTCCGCCATTTCTGGACAGGAGGAACGCGTCACTGATCCACCTGATCCTGGGTTATGAAGATCAGAGAGAATCAGACGAGTCCAACCTGACCTCAACTCCACATCCGGACAAGTCGTTAATCTTAGAGCCTCACTTTAGGATCTTTCTTTTCTCTAACGCCAGACCAATTTAATCGGGTTTTGTGGGTCTCATGTGTCGTCAAACGTAAGGCTTCGCTCTGGGACTTCTTTGGGGGGAAGTCTTAGGTCCACACTGTAATCGAGACCATCTACTTTGGCTGACGGCTCCCGGAAGAGATTTTAACTGATAGAAAAGCAATCAGACACACAGACACACCACACATGTATGTATTTATCAATATGAATATCATGGTAGTTATCATTACTATTACCATGATAGTTATTATCACTATCATTACTATTATCATTGATATTATTATCATTATTAGTATTATCATTATTACCATTATGATTATCATCAATGCGATTACTATTATCATTGCCATTATTGCGATTATAACTACCATCATTATCATAAAACGCCAAGACCTCCTCTTATGGAACGAGGCTGCACTACAAGCAGGAGCAGTGGAAATGATGGACTCCTTTTGGGGTGAGAGATCATCGGCTAATTGCCGATTATACAGCTTCGTCAAAAGGGAATTACTGCTTGTAATATAATTGCTTGAAGACTGTCAAAATCTGTCTATCTACCTATCTGTCTATCTATCTATCTATCTATCTATCTATCTCTCTATCCATCTATGTATATATATATATATATATATATATATATATATATATATATATATATAGATAGATAGATAGATAGATAGATAGATAGATGATAGATAGATATGCCTACCGTGTTTTATTATTTGAACATCCACAAGTTCGTGTCACTACCACAAGATGGCAGAGTCAGTGTTGAAGACGTCTTTGATTGTTATCTCTTAGACATCTGAAACACGAGGCAGAATAGAGCGTGTACGTGCTACTTCAACGAGTCTGCATACTTTATCAGTTTACATTAGAATCCTCTGTGCATGTGTAAAGCACCCGGCCAAGTTGATGGTCATGTCTTGGCAGGATTTCTTGGCAATAGCCTATCATCAACTCTAGCTGGCATCATAGTCAATACAAAGTAGCTGGAATGCCACCTACTCCGACATTCTTCAGTAGTATCGAAAGCCAATTTTATCTTTTTTTTTCCCCGTCTTTCAAAAGTCATGTTGGAATGCTCTCAATGGCCATATCATCCCCAATCTTGTTTGCATATCTCTTATGGTACTGCCATTCCATCCTCATCATGCAGTCATGAAATGTTTTTATTACTTGAATCTATTGCTTTAATGCATGTACATTATACATTAAGTACAGGATTTCCCAGAAGCCTGGATCCATGGGAAAGTGTACACAATCTATTCTTAATCTATTAGTTATTCAAACTGTATTCCATTAGCAGTCATAAATTCTTAAACAAATGTTTGTCCTTCAAACGTTCCTTAGACAGAAACACTAATATGAGAACACATCTTCTGACTGTCTTACGTGGAATAACACACAGCATGGTTCACTTCTGGGTTTTTTAACTTCATTCACGTTCCCATGTTCAATAAACCCTTGTCATCACTATGCTTATATTCTCTCCAAATTCGTTCTCGCCGCAGAGTTATCTTCACTAAACCGTCATCACCCTCACTACACCGTCATCACCTTCACTACGCCTTCATCAGCATCATGCCCTTATCTTTGCTATATCTCTCTCTTCGCCACATCTTATTTTCGCGATTCTCTTATCGTCACAAACTAAGTTCAAAGTTTGCCTGTTGGATCGTTTTATATTCGTTATAGTCTTCCTCACTCCGCTCCTTATCTTCACTACTCGGGCTATCATCATCATCACTACACCTCCATCGCCATACCCTCGATGCCAGCGATCTCTGACCAAGCCATGAAGGGTAAGGTCAAAGGTTAACGTTTTTAAAAACAGAGAAACATACAGGATACCATTCCAAAAATTGACAAATCAAAGTACATTTAACTTGTGCCTTAAAACAGCCTTGATCACGTACTGTTGATGTGTGTGGTATGGATAATTATCAACATATATCGACTGATTTATTGTTCTGGAGAAAAAGAAATCTGATCTTTGACATGTAGACACAGCTGAAGGCATTAACGAAGAGTGGCATATAGACACAGCTGAAGGCATTGGCCAAGAGTTCTGTTGTTATAACAGGGAACACCTCATAAATGTAACATATGAATATTGTGTTCCATCCTGTGCTGTTAATTCACAGTAATTTCCATAATGTAATGTATTCACTTTAATGACTTTCTCATGGCGTTGCATGCAAAAGCTGTTGAGTTGGTTCATTGGTCGAAGAAGCTGTTGGAAAGAGCAGCAGCCCTTAAGGCCCACGAAGGAATTGCAGCTCATCTGGTCTGGTACACTCAGTAAATACTTGTCCATTTTTTTCTTAAACTTCTCCACTGTACATCACCTAATGTGTGTTGAAAGAGTTTTGAGGCCAGGACGTTCAAAAGGTGCTTTTGGGGCATGAGTGGCATAGAATTATACCTTGACCCACAACATTACCGTAATGATCTCGATGGCCTTCGTCGATATGTACTTGTGGAAATATCTAATATGTCACAGACTTCAGCGTCGCCTCATGGAGATTTTGGCCCTAAGCTGGGTCAAGCCAGACGACGCTGCAACACCTGGGGGTAAAACTTGGCTCAGCCACGCTAAGTCTCGCAATAAGCTTTCTTGGCCGCTCGTTTGTCCGCACTCCTAGGAGTAGCGTCCTCTTTTTCTTATCGCTTCTCTGTATTTTCCCCGAAATTAACCACATGCGAGCCTTTCCCGCACGCGATTTGGAAAACCCAGAGGTACAGAATGGCCTTTGGGACCGGTCAAAGACCGTCGAGAAGACGCGCTGCTTTACGCTCACATGTCGACGTGTTGGGAGAGCTCAAACAGGGTTGAGCAAGAGTGGCATTACAATTATGCTTTTGTGTTCGCGACACTCCGTAGGAGCAAAGAGGACGACAGGCCTCTCCCTCGCGTTCACTTCGTTCCTTGCGCCACCTCTCAGCGCTCTGAGTTCCTCACCCATCAGGTCCTGAGCCATATTATCCAGTCACTCGGTTCTTGGTTCTCCCCGGGGTGGTACCACCTCCTCCCACGCATCTCCGCCCTCAACGACCTTCTAGGTCCTCTGTTGTCTCCCACCCCGTCCTCCTCCTCCTCCTCCTCCTTCTTCTTCTCCTCTCTCTCTATCCCCAGGGCCCTTCCATACTTGATTCTCCGAGTCGAATAGATAAGAGAAAATTGTAGAGCAATTAAGGAGCCAGTAATGGAAGGCATCAGGAGAAAGGTCTAAGTCAAAGATCACCACGAAGGTCTTGCCAAAGGGGAATACAAGTCCATATTGGACCATAAGGCATGATTCTCGAGAGGTAATTACAGTTCTCACAACTCAAGGGTCGACGTTCTGAGCGGAGACGATCTATGTTGGCGACTAGAACCAGTCATAAACAAATCCTCCTCCATTCCACTATCGTAGCAGCAAATACATGAACACATGATCCCGTTGTATGCAGCGGGATTACCTTGTGTTTGCTTATCATAATTAGGTTAGATCTAACGGCTGACGTCCATTTAGGGACTATATCGCAGACTCAATCGTGTATATCAACTCCCCCAGCCTGCATATACCCAAACCAACCCCACTACCACCTCGGGAACCATCCAGTCATAACTCACTGCTTTTTCTTAACAATCTTGAACACAAATGTGATTAAGAATCGTGTCAGTTAATCAAGCCGGGAGAAAGAAGAGTCTCCATTCCTTCAACTGTCCACAGATAGACGTGTAACTTCAGTGCACATCACCCGTTTTGCTACAGAATTGATCATTTGTGGACGTCGGTGCATTTATCCAGTGGGGAGACATCGGTTGATTGAACAGGTGATGATGAGGGATCGCCCTCTCCACTGCTGAGCCACCTGGCAGGTCCTCATACTTCGACTGGTCGTGTCTTGTGGTTACACAGGTCATGGGTCGGTTTGGTGGCCGTCAGCAGTGGCATGAGTGGAATGTACTGGGATCCCTGGGGGTGTACTGGGGTGATAGGAGTGTACTGGGATGATTGGACTGTACTAGGATGATTGGAGTGTCATGGGATGATTAGATATACTGCACTTGGATGATTAGAATGTAATGCCATGACTGGAGTGTTAATTGGGTAATTGGAATGCACTGGAATGATTAGACTTAATGGGGATGATTGGAGAGTAATTAGTTGATTCGAGCGATGATTGGAGTCAAATTTGAGAACTGGAGTGTACTGGGATGACGCCAATCATACCAACGGTGGTTGAAGTGATGGATATACTAGTGGGAGCACTGAGGATAATAGTGGTAATATAGATAATGATGGTGGTAATACTGTTAATAGTAGTGGTAGTAGTAGTGGTTGTTGTGGTAGTATGGTAGTAATAGTAATAGTAGTAGGTGTAGTAGTAGTAACAGCAGTGGTAGTAGTAGTCGTAGTAGTAGTAGTAGTAGTAACAGTAGTAGTAGTAGTAGTAGTAGTAGTAGCAGTAGTAGTAGTGGTAGTAGAAGTAATATAGTAGTAGTAGTAGTAGTAGTAGTAGTAGCAGTAGTAGTAGTGGTAGTAGAAGTAATAGAAGCAGTGATAGTAGTAGTAACAGTAGTAGTAGTAGTAGTAGTAGTAGTAGTAGTAGTAGTGGATAGTAGTAGCAACAATAGTAGTAGTAATAGTAACAGTAGTAGTAATAGTATCAGTAGTAGTAGTAGTAGTAGTAGTAGTAGTAGTAGTAGTAATAGTAGTAGTACTAGTGATAGTAGTAGTAACAATAGTAGTAGTAATAGTAACAGTAGTAGTAATAGTATCAGTAGTAGTAGTAGTAGTAGTAACAGTAGTAGTAGTGGTGGTGTAGTAGTAGTAGTAACAGTAGTAGTAGTAGTAGTAGTAGTAGTAGTAGTAGTAGTAACAGTAGTAGTAGTGGCAGTGTAAATCGCATGTCGGAATGCAGCATGCATTAGTGTTCCCGGGCAGGAGTAGGTAGGTGGGGTGGGGTGAGGTGAGGGGAGGAAGGCTATCAATAATGCAGCGAGAGTCGAGTGTGACCCGCATAACCCAGCCGGGGTGGAGGAGGAGGAGGAGGAGCAGCAGCAGGAGCAGGAGGAGGAGGAGGAGGTGGATCGACCCTGCCTGCGTCCGGAAATACCTCGTGGTGCACGAGAACACCTGGCCGGCCGCGTCCCTCCCGCCCCTCACTCCCGCCCAGCCCCCACTCCTCCAGCCTCTCCACCTGCAGACGTCCTCTGGTGTTATGGGGCGTCACGCTCGCCGGTAAGGCCCCTGGGTCAGTGTCAAGGTGGCGTGTGACCTGACTGGGCCGGATAATAAGTCCCCACGCCGGAGCAGCCATGGTGGCGGGAGATATGGGGGAAAATGACTCCATATGGAAAACGCAAGATATGCAGGGAGGATGCGACCCGTCGTCCCCCGTCTAGTGGATGCTGTAAACAGGATCCCATCGTGGGGTCGTCTGGTGTAATGTGTAAATGTGTCCAGACTAAATAAACACAGGTGGGTCATCTCCCCCTCCCACCGTCCCCTCGGTCAGCCAGCTAGCCATGGATCATGGGTCCTCCTCGTCCCCCTACTCCTCCTTCTCCTCCAACTCCTCCTCCTCCTCCTACTTCTCCTCCTCCTGCTTGTGTCTCCACAAGCAGGAGGCCCTACGGCCCAAGACACTGTGGCTGTCTGCTGCCTCCCCAACCAACCAACATCCCAAAAGACCCTCAGACGTGAGGATGGGAGGAGGGTGGGTGGAAACGAACGAGGCAAGGTTGTAATACTCACGTACAGGGGACGAATACGAAGAACATTTAGTATACGATACTAGATGCATTTATAACACCATCCACATGTATAGAATTGATCTAAAGCTGAAGTGGAATGTTTGAAGGCATGTTCTCTCAACCTGTTACATTCTAGTCAAATCATGACACAGTATAACCCTCACCTGTGGTTCTCGGTAAATATTTCTACAACATATGATATTGAATTATCACGCGAAAACGTGTTGTTTTTTATTCTTTTATGGAATTTTGGGATTATTTTTTTTTTGTATACCACAGGCAATACCTGAAACACGTTCCCTTCCGTTCGGATCATGAAATCATGGCATTCTTTTCATGCATGAAAGCATTGAACGAATGGAACAATCCATATTTTTCTTTCTTTTTTTAACAATGACGTGACTGAGGGAAAGCTTCACAAAAAAAAGAGATAAATAATGTGCTGCTGATGATACATTATGAATCGCGTAAATAACAATGACTAAAAAGACATTCATGTACACGAACATGTTAATGGATGTGGATACAAAGACTCAAGGGGAGACACACACACACACACACACACACAGACGGAAGAATTTGTTTAACAAAGACGTGCATAGTTGCGTTGATCACTCGCAGTCTTCCAAGAAAACGCTAGGGGTCCGGAGCGACAGAGCCACGAAGACAAAGAAGAAACAATCACGTAAATGAATGAGGAGCATCGTCGAAACACCTAGATGGCAAAAAGCCTTGGTGAGATTCGTGGATCTCAGTGCATCTCAGCGACAGACAAAATGGATCGGGCGATTGGAGATCCTTATGGAGAGAGAGAGAAGTGTCATGGAGACACGAGTTCCCTAAAATAATTCAGTTAAATTATCCTGCATCAACACAGTGCTAAGGATATAAGAGTCAAAGTGACTGATACAACACCATCACTGTTCGACCTTATCTTTCCACGTGATGTAAGAATTGAACACATCCAATACGTCATGAAGATGTGGTTCAGTAGGAGGAAAGAAGAAGAGGAAGGATCAGGTAGGAAACCAAAGAGAATCGTACTTATGAAGAGTTTCTTTTGAGCACTTGAGCTGAATCGAACCGATAAGAGCTCGTAGGGGTATTGCTATTAGAACGGCCCTCCCATCCCAAACCATTGTGAACATCATCAGTAATATATGTGCTGTATATTCCCTCCACCTCTTCCTCCTAATTCTTTGCCTGTGTGTAGAGTTAATATATTTCCTGTTCATCATACCATTCCCTGGTTATATATCTTTACTGATTCAGCTTGTGGTTACAGCTATTTCGTTAAATAATGATAATGATAGTGATAATGATAATGATAATGAAATTCATTACTATTATATGCTAATACTATTATCATTATTACGTGTCATTGTCGACACACGTAGCAGTTTGAGGAGACTGAACACGCACGCACGTACACATGTTCCAGTGTTCCAGGCAATTTCCCTGGCCTGACTACAGACAGACATGCGAGCTATGCCAAAAGACGTGTGTCTGACGATGGGGAGGAGCGGTGCCACACACGTGATGATGATTGGTGTAAAACTTTACGTTTCTGAGTCATGAGAAAAGTTGTCTGGAAACTCCTACACACTCACATAAAACAAAGAGGCTTACAATACAAAACACACACACACACACACACACACACACACACACACACACACACACACACACACACACACATACACACACACACACACATACACACACACACACACATACATACTCAAACCCTTCCACCTCCAATTCGGTCTCCCTCTTCTCCTTGTTCCCCCTCCACTCCTGACATGTGCTCTCTTAGTCAATCTTTCTTCACTCATCCTCTCCATTTGTCCAAACAATTTCAGCACACCCTCTTCAGCTTTCTCAACCACACTCTTCTTATTACTATCTCTCTCTCTCTCTCTCTCTCTCTCTCTCTCTCTCTCTCTCTCTCTCTCTCTCTCTCTCTCTCTCTCTCTCTCTCTCTCTCTCTCTCTCTCTCTCTCTCTCTCTCACCCTATCGTTACTCAATCAGTCAAACATCTCACACCACATATTGTCCTCAAATATTTCATTCCCAGCATATCCCACCCTTTCCACCCTTTCCTCAGCGCGTCCAAGACTTTTGCCATTTCTTAGATCATTCAGTTATGTTATCTAGATATTCTTGTAAGCTAAGTCTCATCTTCTTCAGTTAATATGGCATTTGCCGATCTTTGTACCATCTGCAGATCTGGACACTAAGTTATTCAGTGTCATTAATGATGAAAGGTTATATAGGCCCCAGGACGTACCCCTGAGGCACTCCGTTAGTAACGGGTGACCACGGTGATGATTCACCATTCATTACGACTCTCTGCTCCCTATCACGTAACCAGGCTTCTGTCCAGTTTCCTGTACAACCTGTATTTCCCAATACCTTACTTTACACATCATGTTAGCATTGGGGGGGACTTTGTCGTACGCTTTTTGGAATCCAGAAATATAATACCTATTGCTTCAGTCTGTCTTTGGTATTGAATACTTTATGAGAAAATTCAGGGAGGTTTCTAAGGCATGACCAGTGCCTTCTAAAACCATGTTGTGTATCATTGATCAGACTGCTGTTCATGTCTGTCTTGTAATCGACTCCAGAAGCTGACATTTGATTGATGTGTGGCTGATAGAAAGGTAATTGCTAAGCATTCACGGTTTCCCCTTTTGGATACAGGAGTGACGTCTGCTAGTCTCCAGTCCAGCGGGACTATTTCAACCTGGAGAGATTCATTGAAAATATAGGTTAACGGTTTGGCCATGTCATGTTTGACGTTTTTGATTAATGGTAGATTAGAACGATCAGGACTTGGACTTTTATTAGTCTTTGGTAAATTCTGGTAGTGTGTGTGTGTGTGTGTGTGTGTGTGTGTGTGTGTGTGTGTGCCTGGGTATGAACCAACAAGAGTGAGTCTCTTTAATGCGTTGCACAACCCATTAAAATCCTCCCTTTTTTCAAGTTAAGGGGAGTAAAAGCAGTGGTTGGTGGTGGTAGGGGAGTCGATTTGAAAACTTAACATCGAACCTGACCATATTATGTCACGTGTATCTCATATGTTCTCCAACACGGGTAGTGGTTACTGAGAACTCTTGGAATACAAGAACTAGATCAAGTATATCAGTTTCTCTCGTCGGTTCTGTGACGGTTTGCGAAAAAAAACTGTCTACGATAGAGTCGATTAGACAAGCAGGTTCACTCTCTACACCTTGCATAGTTTACCAGCTGATAACTGGAAGATTAATATTTCCTAGAATGATCGAATCTCTGTCCTTTATCGTTCGTCGTAAAGTCTCTTACATGACAGTGTCAGTAGATGTTAGCTGAAGAGGGCGTATGGATACGAAGGTTATGTAATTTTTTTTTATGAACTTGTGCGCTAACTTGAACACGCAGGCAGCAGATGTTGTGGACTGAATTTGACTGTGAATTGTACTCAGAGAGAGAGAGAGAGAGAGAGAGAGAGAGAGAGAGAGAGAGAGAGAGAGAGAGAGAGAGAGAGAGAGAGAGAGAGAGAACAACGAAGCATGGGGAAGATTAAAACCCAACAGTAGAATCATATATGGTATCAACATACCGCACCAAAAGAGCAGCAGAATCCTGGTGTCACACAATACTATAAAGAGGTTGGATAATAAGATCCTAACGATATGAGATTCACACAAGCGAAAAGCCTCCTTGGCCAGTCTATATGGAGTCTAATACCCTCTGAAGACCCAGTAAACACACCTGGTCGGATCCATGTCCACCTACTCTCCAACAGCATATTTCCTCGCCTCCAAATCACGCATTTTGAAGTTACAGAGGATACAATATGAGGCTCTCGATCCGTCACTAATGAGAAGTACCCCACCGTCGAAAACACCACAGAGCAGCACGAACGAATAGAGATTAAACCAGTTGGTTCACACCTTAGAGAAGCAGTCCAGAGTATGGCAGAGACTTGAAGACAACGATGATACAAAGCACAGACAAACCCCGAGGTCTTGACAACAGTGCAAACATGGAACGCCTTCGATTCCCTCGAAGCCTCAAAAAACTCAGGGAGGCTAAAGTTATCCATCGACGTACACAATGAACAATGTTTAGCTTCGTGAATCTCCATTCACAAAAAACCAAAGGATACAGCATGACTGCACACACACACACACACACACACCCACCCGAGTCTGCTTGGTATATTCCGCCAATTCCGAGAAGGTAAAGTAATAAGGACTAGAAATAGAGTCGTTCCGACATTTCGCTCATGGACTCCCGTGGTGTATCGCTTAGCGTTCCTGAACGTGACGTATTCACGGGCCTCCCCGCCAAGGGTCGATCCTGCATAGGTTCGAATCCTGGTTGTGGCAGCCTTTCCACAGTTCAACCAGCTGTTCATCCTCCCCTAAGGATTGGTCGATAGAATGAATACTTGGCCCAGGCTATGATATATATATATATATATATATATATATATATATATATATATATATATATATATATATATATATATATATATATGTATATAGCGTTAATGGGATGCTTTGTCTTTGTATATCTAAACAACAGATATCTTAGAATATAAATGGGGTGTTCAAAGTTGTCTTTTTAAAGAGTGTGTGGACCATTCTTTATCATAAACTTATTTATCTCCTGTGGTAAATCACTCCAATCACAATTCGACTCGCTGGTACGCGTTCATTATCCATATGGTTCCCAGGTTCCACCTTATCATTTATCATTACGTACAGGTCTGTTGTTAAGGTCTTTATCGTAATATCTTCTCCCGTTGGCTCCTCGTAAGTGTCGTACATCCAACGTGTGTCGTAAGTCTTTCCCGTCGACATCGTACAGAATTCCCGTCACGCATGCCATCAAGTGTTCTCGTAGGCCCATCCGTACACGATATTTCCAAAGTTCTTCTCTTCTTCTTTTTTTTTTTTTGGCTTCTTCTCCTTGTCACTCTTTGAAGGCACGAGAGAGAGAGAGAGAGAGAGAGAGAGAGAGAGAGAGAGAGAGAGAGAGAGAGAGAGAGAGAGAGAGAGAGAGAGAGAGAGGAGGGGAGAGTTAGGGTCCTCAAGTAATTGATGCCACCATAATAGAAGCCCTTTACAAAGAAAGCCTAGGGCGGGCAGGCAGGCGGGCGGGCGGGCGGGAGGAGGAGTAGAAGCCATGATGATGAAACACTAGCGGCGGCGGTCGTGTGGGCTACACACACACCCAGGCTGGTGGGGACAAAGCGACTACCGTCACTACCAGCACCCGGGCCTCGAGGGGCTACTGTAACGCTGTCACGCTTACCAGGCCACCTGATCCGACCCCGGCCACCACAACCCTACCACATACACCAAACCCACACCTCCTCCCTCACTCCCCTCACCCCTTCCACCACCTCCGCCCTTGTGATGCCTTCGCCTCATTCTCTAATTGTACTTACTCACGTCTTAGGAACTCAGTTGAAGTGGATGGAGTGACCTACTCACATCTGCCAGGTGTGTGTGTTGAAAACACTGGCACCTTTGTACGGAGGAGGAGGGAGGCGGAGGAGGAGGAGGAGGAAGAGGATTGAGTTGCGTGGGTCGTGGCGATGGGCCAGAGGGAGTACTTGACTCCACACACACGATCGCATTACACTCTGCTGACCTCAGAGTCAATATGTTCCCCCCCCCGCTGCTCCACAACACATTGATCTCCTCTCTAGACCAGCAACTCTACCCCGGGTAAGATACATGAAGACGAGAACCTCCGCCTCAAAGCAAGGACAAAGACGTACGCCATCTAAACGCACTCGACACATAATGACGAACTCCCTCCGATGGTGAGTTGCAAAGCCTTCAAGGTAGCAGACGACCATCGAATGATTTTAGGAAAGGGAAGGACGAGATGAAAAAAAAAAAAGATAATGGTTGTGGGGGCGAGCAGCGCGCGACTGTCTAGCACCTGATGAAGAAGTGGCCAAGAGGTAGAGTGTAGGTTACGCGGGGAGCCTCAGGTTACCACCGCCACAGGCAATAGGGGTAGCCAGGAGCCAACCATAACAATACCAGGTTGAGGGGCGGGACCCCAGAGACAGAGGCAACAGCTGGAGACAAGGAACACTCTCTCCGTGGGGTGAGGATGAGGGAGGCTGAGACGGTACTCACCCTAGGGTAAGGCAGTGGGAGGAGGGGACAGTGGGGGAGAGGACAGTACTCACCATGGGATGATGGAGAAGAGGTGAAACAGTGCTCATTATGGGGAAAGGCAGAGGTGGAAGGGTGAGACAGTACTGTCTATGGGGTTCCCTTCCCTTCTGAAGGGGAGGGAGGTGTAGGATACATCAAATACATGATGTATAATGTATCTGGTGTGTCTCAGGCCTCCCTTCCCTTATCACGGGAAGGGGACGAAATTATATCAAAATGCGAGGGAACTTAGCGATTCGCTCTGACGATAATACAGGCAGCACAACTCAACCTTCCAGCATCTGGAAGGTATTTGAGAGCAAACAACGACAGTAATAGGATAAGAATGGAGATGCAAAGGAAGTTTGTAAAGAGTGTATTGAGGCAAGGCAAAAGACAATCCAAAATCTGTCCACATATTCATCAGGAGTAAATCGTCAGTTAGACAGCAACTATTAAGGATAAGGGATTCAAAATTAAAAGTTTTTGTGGAATATGTAAAGATATGCGAGAAACTGAAACGACACTTCCCAGACATGTACGCGATACACTTTCTCGCCTTTCGTTCTATACATCATCCATCCCAACGACACTGCCAGAACCAGTTCATCATATCTCAAGACCCTTCACGTCCACAGCGGAATTACCACAGTGAAGACACTGAACGCGTACGGCTCAATTACCTCGTATTCACCCCACATTGATATACGCTCATCATGACTACACTTTATGATCTGTGGTCTCGCCAACTTCCTGAGAGCTGCGGGGGCTTAGGTATATATATATATATATATATATATATATATATATATATATATATATATATATATATATATATATATATATATATATATATATTTTTTTTTTTTAATTTTCCAAAAGAAGGAACAGAGAAGAGGGCCAGGTGAGGATATTCCCTCAAAGGCCCAGTCCTCTGTTCTTAACGCTACCTCGCTATCGCGGGAAATAGCGAATAGTATGAAAAAAAAAAAAAAAAAAAAAAATATATATATATATATATATATATATATATATATATATATATATATATATATATATATATATATATATATATATATATCCCTGGGGATAGGGGTGAAAGAATACTTCCCACATATTCCCTGCGTGTCGTAGAAGGCTACTAAAAGGGGAGGGAGCGGGGGGCTGGAAATCCTCCCCTCCCGTTTATAATTTTCCAAAAGAAGGAACGAAGAGGTGGGCCAAGTCAGGATATATCCTCTAAGGCTCACTCCTCTGTTCTGAACGCTGCCTCGCTAACGCGGGATAAGGCGAATATGTACTAAAAAAATATATATATATATACATTTATACATATAGTGTTTATGGGATGGCCTTGATTGGGGCCTCAGTTGCTCGTGCCGTCTCAGATAACATAAGAAAAAAAACAATCAGTTACAGTTGGTTGAGGACTGATGATGGAGGATTTCAACCTTAAAGAGACAAACTGGTGGACTTTGGCAGCTCCTGGTTGCCTGGAATCATGGAGACCCAGTGGTCTATTGCTGTGTGAAATCCTTTATATTTCGTATTCTTGTGTATCAGAACATCTTTTAACATATGAAATAGCGGGTCAGATCCCATGTAGGATCTTCCTTCTACCCCCAGTACTCAAGGGTGATAATCTTCTTTTTTTTTGCCCCAAGAAGCCAGCAGGTCCTTTGAGGCCCCTTTTGTATATCAATGTGTACTGCAATATTCCTTGTGAACTTCCTGTCATCATGGTTGTTATGATTCATCTCCACGCACATGAATATGGGTCCTTCTGAATGTGTGGTCCAGTATTGGAAATTCCTGAAACGAGGGCTCGATTTGTATCTTGTATTCTCTTTAAGAAACCCTCTGGCTTTATGGCCTACTTCGTATTTTGTATTCTCTTTAAGAGACCCTCCAGCTTTATGGCCTACTTCGTATGTATTCTCTTTAAGAGACCCTTTAGCTTTATGGCCTACTTTGTATTTTGTATTCTCTTTAAGAGACCCTCCAGCTTTATGGCCTGCTTCGCATGTATTCTCTTTAAGAGACCCTCTAGCTTTATGGCCTACCTTGTATTTTGCATTCTCTTTAAGAGACCCTGTGGCTTTATGGCCTGCTTCGTATGTATTCTCTTTAAAAGTCCCTCTAGCTTTATGGCCTACTTTGTATTTTGTATTCTCTTTAAGAGACCCTCCAGCTTTATGGCCTGCTTCGTATGTATTCTCTTTAAGAGACCCTCTAGCTTTATGGCCTACTTTGTATTTTGTATTCTCTTTAAGAGACCCTCCAGCTTTATGGCCTGCTTCGTATGTATTCTCTTTAAAAGTCCCTCTAGCTTTATGGCCTACTTTGTATTTTGTATTCTCTTTAAGAGACCCTGTGGCTTTATGGCCTGCTTTGTATCTTGTATTCTCTTTAAAAGTCCCTATAGCTTTGTGGCCTACTTTGTAGTTTGTATTCTCTTTAAGAGACCTGTGGCTTTATGGCCTGCTTCGTATATATTCTCTTTAAGAGACCCTCTAGCTTTATGGCCTACTTTGTATTTTGCATTCTCTTTAAGAGACCCTCCAGCTTTATGGCCTGCTTCGTATGTATTCTCTTTAAAAGTCCCTCTAGCTTTATGGCCTACTTTGTATCTTGTATTCTCTTTAAGAGTCTCTCTGGCTTTATCTGAAGGTGTTCTGGACAATATCAAATTATTTGGCAACAACCTGAAAGCTATGATGGTCGGAGAAGAACAAAAGCAACATCTCCGTAAACATAGAGAATAGAATTATAGAAACGTGAGACGTAACCAAAGTAAGCGAGAGGAAATGAGTGACATGAGGTGGTAAGGAGCTTGGCTGGGTGGTGGTGGTGGTGGGGGGGGTAGGGGGTGGGAGAGAGAGAGAGAGAGAGAGAGAGAGAGAGAGAGAGAGAGAGAGAGAGAGAGAGAGAGAGAGAGAGAGAGAGAGGGGGGAAGGGAACTGTAGCGTGACGGGCCCAACACCACCAGCAGGTCCTCACCTAGCCATCATCCACCTGGCCACACAGCACCGTCGCTCCTCCACTTGGGAGGAGATACGACAGGTGGGGGGACAGGGTTGCGGATAGGGGACGATGGCGAGTGAGGGGAAATAAAAAAGACTGAGGAAAGAAGAGGAGCAGGTACGTCGTCAGAAGCTCTCTCTAGCCTAACGAACCAATGTGTTCGAGCTTGGAAAACGATATGAAATTTTTTTTACGTATTTTTGATCCAGTCTGTTTCTCTGTATGACAGTGTTCTTCATGACGCTCTATGATTTAGTCGACAAATCTTACATGATATCGACAGTCTTTGACGTTGTAATGCCTTTAAAAATGTCTCATTATCGAATACTGTGACCCTATGTGGATTTCCATGACATAGAGGTTAGCGTTGCTTACCATGAAGCATTCACGGGCCGTGCGGGGTCGAGGGCATAAGTTCGAATCTCGGTTAAAGCACTCGGTCCACAGTCAACCCAGCTGTTTATCCTCTCCTAAGGGTTGGTCGATAAATTGGGTACCTGGCTTACGTTATATATATATATATATATATATATATATATATATATATATATATATATATATATATATATATATATATATATATATATATATATATATTCCTATGAGTCCACGGGGAAAATGAAAACACGATAAGTTCCCAAGTGCACTTTCATGTAATAATCACACCATCAGGGGAGACACAAGAGAGAAATATAAGTCAATTGATATACATCGAAGAGACGAAGTTAGAACGCCGTTTGGTAAACACGTGATTGTCTAAGACAATCACGTGTTTACCACTATCATCTTGCTGGAAGAGATAAGGCGATGCCACATCGACCGCTCCTCTGCCACATCTCTGGCCAACAGTAGCTGCTGGTGGGTCGAGTACAAATCAACATTTCCTGGAACACAATGTGTCTGCTTCAGTGCTGGACGCACGGCAATAAAGGGTCAAGCCCGACCTCTGTTTCCGCGAACAACTGTAGGAAAAATAATGGCCGATCCTGGAGCGTTGTGATGACTTGTGTTGTACTTCGTTCTGAGAGAGATGGACTAAAGTGAGGAGACGAGGCCCAATATTGGCGCGGTTGTTACTTTCAAAAGATATTGACAAGCGGATATTCTATCCTATCAGCCACACTCCTCTGCATATTGCTTCTCTGTGTCTCTCTTCTTTGATCATCCAGGGTACATATCCAGAGTACCTGGCACCCCACTTCACCGGCTGGTAAGGGAGTTCGAGTCTGGTATCAAGCAGACGCAGCAGAAGGGCATGATTTGACGTCCTATGCCAGGCATCTAGAGACTAGATGTCTCTTCCGTGCCACCACCTCTATCTAGGTCAAGTCCTGAATCAGTAAGCTCTGATGCCTTATGAGACGGGGTGTCGTCTCCTAATCTTCCTGCTGGAGGTGGACTGGGGAAGTCTCAGGTTCGCCGAAGAGGATCGTAACCACCGCTCCTACAGATCCAGGACCACAGGTGGTTCCTTAGGGTATTTATCGCCTTCCCCAGCATCACGGGCGAGGCTCGAGTAGCCAGAGACAACCAGAACACACTGTTATAACCGGACCTACAACCTCACGTCGCTTGGACCATCTGTCAACAAACATAAGATCTTCTATGATTGAAAAATAATGAATAAAGAACGCATAGAATGGAAGATGGAGAGGGGGGATAAGTGGACGTGGTTCACAGTGTATCCTTCCTGTGATCTTTGATAACAACATTCATAACATTTATAACATTTATTACATTATTTATAACAATATTCATTAAGGTCTTGAGGGACAAATGCGAAAGAGTCTGGAAGATGAAACTACAGATGCTCCCTGATTCTCTTTTTGCTCCTTTCGACTGGTATATATACCTCGCAACCCACGACTGCTGTTATCTTCCTCATAACCCACACCCACTGTTATCTTGCTCATAACCCACGTCCACTGTTATCTTCCTCATAACCCACAACCACTGTTATCTTCCTCATAACCCACGTCCACTGTTATCTTCCTCATAACCCACGTCCACTGTTATCTTCCTCATAACCCACAAGCACTGTTATCTTCCTCATAACCCACGTCCACTGGTATCTTCCTAATAACCCACACCCACTGGTATCTTCCTCATAACCCACGTCCACTGTTATCTTCCTCATAACCCACACCCACTGTTATCTTCCTCATAACCCACGTCCACTGTTATCTTCCTCATAACCCACACCCACTGTTATCTTCCTCATAACCCACGTCCACTGTTATCTTCCTCATAACCCACGTCCACTGTTATCTTCCTCATAACCCACGTCCACTGTCATCTTCCTCATAACCCACACCCACTGGTATCTTCCTCATAACCCACTACCACTGATATCCTCCTCCTCCTCCTCCTCCTCCTGACCCATGCCCGCTGTTATATTCCTCATAACCTATACCCACTAGTGTCTCTCTATCGTAACCCACGCCCGCTACCATCTCCCTCACAAGCCACACAACCACTAGCAAACCGTCTCATGACCCGGATCCAACTCGAAGCCCCCCTTCTCACAACCCGCCTCACGCAACTGTGCGATGGAGAATTTCGCGTCGCGAAACAGGAGATAGGAACATAAACACAAAGACGAGGGGAGGGAGCGGCAGTGGGGGGAAATCAGCACAAACCGGATACAAAGAACGGAAGAGGAACGCGGAAACAAGAGATCCAGCGGGGTCAGAGCCAAGCGGCCTGGTTTAAAATCTCTTGTTTCCGGGTTCGTATCTTGTTTCTCATTTCCTGTAAAAGAAATTTTTCCAGCTCTGTGGTTTAATTCCTGCTTGTGTTTCCCGGCCGAGGAAGAGTTCGTTCCGTGTTCAGACGCAGTACGTTGCGTTCACTGGGAGTCACAGTTCTCGATTGTTCACAGATGTTACCGCCTCTATGGGCCCTCCGTGGTGTAGTTGCTACCGTCCCCTACCATGGTGCATGGATATGCCCCCTCCCCCTCAGCCTCGTATGGGTTCGAATCCTAGTCGGGGCAGTCAGTCCACAGTTCATCCAGCTGTTCATCCTCCCCTCTATTGGTTTTGGTCGACGAACTCGATCCCCTGGCATAGCTCGAGGCCTTCGCTTTCTGACCCGAAGGTATGAATCCTCCCTCCCTCACTCAGCCGATCCCCTCCCTCACTCTGCAACTATTCCCGACCTTCCAAACGACTGTTCTCTCCCCACGCCCTCTGCAAGTGACTGATCCCTCCCTCCGCGACTGACTGACTGACTTACTGACTGACTGACTGACTGACTGACTCTTCCCCGCCCCTTGCGCGACGACGCCCGCACATCTTAGCAGCGTCCAGTTACCGCACGTCACATTACTAGCGTCATGGAGAGTGGATTTACAGCAACACATGTGTGTGTGTGTGTTGCGCGGTCTAGTTGGACGCACACACCACACCGTTCTAGGAAGGAGAGATTTGGCACCAGATTAACCATCAGTGTGACGAAAGCGGTTATTTTTATCCTTTCTATATTTCTTTTCGCTGCCACTCTTATCTTTATTTACTCTACTCTCTCTTTTTACACTGTTCGGTGAAAGGAGTGGAGCAGTGTTGTCGGTGAGTTTCATATATATATATATACTCGTAGGGCGTCCCCCTCAATCTTTAGAACACTGAGCCCCATTTTTTGGACATTCTCTACTGCCATACACCTTAAATTCCTGTATAATATCTGCACCTACCACTCTCATACTATAAAAAACTTCCCTCGGTATCTTTTTTAGTAGATTTTTTACTTAATTCTAAGCTATGTCTTCTGGTTGCTCTGTCCCTACATCCCTCAAAGAACTCTTAATTGTTTACGTCATCGATCAGGTTGAAAACTTCACTGTCTACGTCATCGATCAGGTTGAAAACTTCACTGTCTACGTCATCGATCGGGTTGAAAACTTCTCTGTCTACGTCATCGATCAGGTTGAAAGCTTCACTGTCTACGTCATCGATCAGGTTGGAAACTTCACTGTCTACGTCATCGATCGGGTTGAAAACTTCACTGTCTACGTCATCGATTAGGTTGAAAACTTCAAAAGGTTGTGATCATATCACCCTTCACTCTTCTTTCTTCCAAAGTGAACATATCTGAAACCCTCTAAAGCCTTTTTGTGTCACCCAGCTCCAGTTCTATCTGTGTTACCTCCTCTGCATCTTCTCCATTAACTCTTTGTGCTTCTTTAGATGGCTTATGCACTATGCGGTGCCCATTAGCATTCGAAAGTGGGACAAGCCTGGGACATTGTTGAATCCCAAGTGGGACAAGCCTGGGACACTGTTGAATCCCAAGGGTTTCTCACATATAGATTCCTTCCGGTTTGCTACCAGCCCGAAGATGGTGGTATTGAGGTCACCTTCCACTGTGACCCCCAGGGTCATTGCGAAGAGTCGGGTTGAAATTCATCAACCAAATATCAGGCCAAATTTGGAGAGTGTCGAGGTCCCCTTGTAAGGTGATGCAATCTTTCTTTTCTTTTTTTTTACGCTTCTTCACGTCACCCATGACCTATGGGTGACGCAGGAGATGAGAGGTTTACAAGGTCATTAAAGTTTACTATGAATGATGTCATTGCAGCGGAGGATGTATGGTGAAGGGGGAGACATATGGGTAATTCTTAGTCCATAGATAACCATAAACCGAGATGGAACTTGGGACCTTGAACTGGTTCAAATAAATGTAATTGAATGGATGAAAACACCAGATGTTTCCTTAGATTATTTCCCCCAAAACACTGGATGTTTAGGATGCCCGATGTTTTGAAGGTGTAGAATCTCCATACATGTTGATCTGACTCCTTCTATCGTTTCCAGGCCTCTGATTACCGCAGACCGGGGCGATAGCGGTTGTCACGTCTTTAAGGACCTCCCGAGCGGGTTAAATCTCACATCTTATATTTCTCAAGTTTATTTCCAGTGGCCGAGCCACATGTATCTTGCCTCACCCAGCTTTCTGTATCCATTCCACGGTGTTGACTTACGGGGGAAATATGTCTCCTTACATGTGTTTTTATCTCTGTCTCTCCAGTGTTTCTTTCATAGTGGGTTTTGAAGTAATTAATGAAAGATCAGGCCACTTTGATCATATATATATATATATATATATATATATATATATATATATATATATATATATATATATATATATATATATATATATATATATATATATACATATATATATATATATATATATATACATATTGTACTGTTTCCCTGTTTAGAAAGTTAGAACAGTACAACGTGTATATATATACATGTGTATGTGGGTGGGTTGGGCCATTCTCTCGTCTGTTTCCTTGCGCTACCTCGCTAACGCGGGAGACAGCGACAAAGTATAATAAATAGATAAATATATTGTACGTGGTGACGACCTTTGAACATAGCGTTGGTCCTTCATGATGGTGATGTCCTTTGTCCTGATCACCTTACACATGTCTGTGGTAGCGGACGCATCGAAATAGTTCGAGTCCATGTGTCAAGGAGCGACGTCGGGGGAAGATGACATTTCTGGAGGAGGGAAGACATGAGGGGAGGTCTGTGTTATGGTCATGTCATGCTTGCAATGATACATATTCATTGCGTCAGTCTTGCAATGACGCACATTCATTGCGTCAGTCTTGCAATGATACATACTCATTGCGTCAGCCTTGCATTGATACAAATTCATTTTTTCAGTCTTACAATGATGCACATTCATTGTTTCAGTCTTGCAATGACGCACATTCATTGTTTCAGTCTTGCAATGACGCACATTCATTGTTTCAGTCTTGCAATGACGCACATTCATTGCGTCAATCATGCAATGACGCACATTCATCTGCCCATTCATCTTGTCATTCTGGCAATGATGCATGTCCACTACGCCAGATCTATGATCGAACCAGAGATCAGGTAACAAGTGGATATAATCTGTTGTGAAAAGCTTGTCACCTCTAATCTGTGTTTATTGGGTTATCAGTTAATGATAACGATAAGGGGGAAAACACAGCAGGTGTTTGAGTAAGACAGAGATTGATAAAGGTTCCGGATTACGGATGGTCCGGTATTAGCGGTGTATACGAGGTTTCCGGATTACGGAGGGTCCGTTACTAGCGGAGTCTATGTATGAGGTTCCGGATTACGGAGGGTCTAGTGTCAACGGTGTCTGTGAGGTTCGCTGGTCATCCTCCGGTCTATCTAGCCCGGCTCACTACAAGTGAGGTGGATGAATGGCTCACTACAAGTGAGGTGGATGAATGGTTCCCCACAACAACCCACCATACTTAAATCCTGGCTGTGTTCGACTGTTAATTACCAATTATGTTAATCATCTTTCTAATGACTCTGTTGAACGATGGGGATCATCTCGACCCTTTTGCACCAAATACATTTGTAACAATTCCCTCTGGTCATCGTTACGACTGATGATGTCATCATTAACTACAGCACTAAGTACTTATGATAAGGTCCAGGTATACGTAATCTAAACCTTCTGGGTGATTCATCCACCAGCCAGAACACGAGCGCAGTTCTGAGGAGCTGAGATATGTACACTTGAGCGCCTAGGTTCGAATCCTGGTTACGGCAGTCTGTCCACATTCAACCCAGCTGTTTATTCACCCTTTGGGGTTGGTCGGCAACATGGGTACCTGGCTCAGCCTAGGATGGATATATATATATATATATATATATATATATATATATATATATATATATATATATATATATATATATATAGGATGGATACATATATATATATATATATATATATATATATATATATATATATATATATATATATATATATATATATAGAGAGAGAGAGAGAGAGAGAGAGAGAGAGAGAGAGAGAGAGAGAGAGAGAGGAGAGAGAGCGTTCATGGGATGGCCTTAATCAGGGCCTCAGCTGCCCGTGTCGTCTCAGCTAACGTAGGAAAACAAAGTAAACTCGTGAAGTTCTTTGCTGGCAAGTTAAAGCAACTGATCGTCGAATCTCCCGAAAGTTTTATTGAAATTATTCGTCACAGTTCCTGCATTGCAATCCTCCAGTCACATCAGTGGAGGTTATTGGTCGCTAGTGGTCTAAAAAGGAACCTGGAAAAATAGGATTAAGTTCCAGGTTTATATCAAGCATCCTTATTAGAATATTGATGTATTTAGCATCTAGTCTCAAGGATTGTTCTTAATATGAATGTACGTTAACAGTTTGGCACTGAAATGACACAGATTCTTCTTACATTTAGCACTGGTGAAGGACACCTCTCCCTCAGGGGGGAAATGACTGAGCGAAGCCATGCCCACAACACAGTCAGTCGGACATTGTTCGAACCAGTGCGTTCGATCCAGCTTTTGTTACTGACTGATGTTCCTGGCTGGTTGGTTATTTTGGACTTGAGGCCAATCGACCGCCAGGGGTTATTAAGGGTTATTAAACTCATAACCACCAACAGTTGTTCAAGATGGTTATGATAACAATACACGTTCTCACCACACGCTTTCCCTGATGATGCCGATGTTCACCTATACGAACAAACAAGTAGCAAGTTATCATCATATGTACCTGGTGTGGTATCCTCGCCAGCCTCTCCTTCAGGTATCATGGTCCATCTCCGGCGCCCCTTCGTCAGGAGGTCGCGTGGTCAAGGTATCTAGGTGTCCGTCATCATCCTGGATTCTGTTGCGTCCCTCCTCCCCCCTGAACTGATGCTCCGCAGTTCGTTATAAACATCGGCCAAGCTGATGGTTTCAGATCCAGTCAACGTTCCGTCCCTCGATACGGAGCTACGTAATTAAGCCAGACCTTTACCCCGTAGTCCAATTGAAGTTATTCATGATGTCGGAGGTGGACCTCGAAATCGTCGACGTAGCTTATCTACGATACCCCACGAGTGAACAGCACTCTAGAAGACTACCCACTTAAACTTCAGAAGCCCAAAATGGACGTACTTTCTTCGGTGTATCTAACGCGTGAAAGACTAGTCTATCAGTACCCTTGCTACTGTAGTGACCTCCCGGTCCGGAATGATAGAGGATTTCGGCCACTTCGTGAAGTAATATTGGTGGTCCTTATGGCGCTGAGAGTGAGGTATCCCCTTCGTATATAGAGCGAAATCACATTACCGACGCTACACCTCGAAGTACTCATGCTTCCTCTCCACCCATAGGATGACCGCATCATCATCGGCGCAAGCGTCTGTCATTCCTTCGTGACGATGTCATCTGTTCCCCCTCACTGGCGGAGCAAAGTCTCCTCCTCTCCAGTCGACAAACGTTCCAGTAAGCCCAATAAGTCGATACCAGGACTGGTGTCCAGTACCTTCTCTCCCGAAGGTCTTCGCTGAACTCTTCTTCAGGTGTTGGATTATGATCAGCAGATCCTCAGCTTCCATCCTCCTGGTGTCTGCTTCGGAGCAGGTGCTCTGAAAGTTATCGAAACGATTTTTCCACATGGGAATCGTCTCTCTGCCTCCTGCAGCACTGGCAAACTGTACAATACACGTGAGACGACGCAGACCATGACTGTGTTTCGGGGCGTTTGGGAATCTTGTGTGTGTGTGTGTGTGTATGTGCAGCCAGTCGGTGCCACGCGTGGCCAGCCCTCCCTCCCTCTTTCTCTCTCTCTCTAGTTTCCCGCCTCATTCGAGTCCTTGGTCACCTGCCGCCACCCATCCATCCACCTGGCCTGTCTAGTTGCAGATTCATAACGGTCCCACGTCCTGCAGTCCTGCACCACCAAGGTCGCCCCTCGCCTCGCTGAATAGACACCTTACCTTTGGCGGCCTTGCAGTCACGCTCACAGTGGTGGCTCCCTTTTGCCGCGGTGCCAGCGCGCACCTTGAACTCGCATTACTGCTTCTTGTCTTCTGACCTGGAAGAAAGCTGCCCCCTTCTTGCTTCTCGTCCGTCATCTCCTTCCTCGCCCTGGAACCTGTCTTACCCGAGCGGTTGTCTCATCCAGGCTGGATTGCGCGATGGGTTTATAATGCTCCAGCGCTCTTGGTCAAGGCTGGCTGATCTGGCCTGCTTTAAACTGCGCGGCGGCGTGAGCCACGCTTTGCTGGGCGTCGGTAGAACTGTACCAGTTCCGGCTCCTCTTGCTGGGTCAAGTTCGCCCCAAGGTTCCATCACTTCCAGAAGAGCAGAACCTCCTCTCTCTCTCTCTCTCTCTCTCTCTCTCTCTCTCTCTCTCTCTCTCTCTCTCTCTCTCTCTCTCCTGTTCTTAACTTGGTTGGGTAGACCTCGATCTTTCGGGTGTGATAGCGTCTGGAGCACTGCCGTTCCTCCTCCCTGTGTGGCTCACTACTTTGGTGATGTACAGTCGCTCGCCTCCGCCAGAAGCTTGAACTCGACGAACTCCCGCGGATTTTCCGGGCGTCCAGGATCCCTCTTCTGGCTTCTGGCGTGGCTTGTGCCGAGGATCCAGGTGTCCTTCGATAGACCGTCGTAGTCGGTCTAGACTATCCTCCTCAGCTTCCAACCTGTCTTCGGCCCGGGTCTGTTCGCCTAGCAGACGGTCCATCAAACGCTGCGACATTCCTTGCATCTGTAACACCTTACCTTGTACGTAACCCAGCCGCTGCTCGTGTCAGTTCATCCGCTTCTCTTGCCCTCCGAGCCCTACAGTTTTCTGGGATATTCGCTCCTTCTGCTGGTCTTGTTTCCACCTGTGTCCAACCACCTGCTTCTCTGCTGATCCAGCTGCATCCGCAACTCGTGTGTCGTCCTAAACGTAGCTTCTGCTTGCTGCTTTACCCTGTCCTGCAGCTGCTCCTCCACCTGGACCAGGGATGCTGAGTGCTGCTTCGTATGGTACTGACTGTTGCTGTTGATGAGCCTTCTGCTGCTGCTGCTGCTGCTGCTGTCGCCGCTGCTGCAGGAAGCTGTTTGGTCAGGTCTTCGCCCGCGTTCATCAGCGTCGCCAACACTCCACCTACTGTAGGCTTAGCCCGTCGCCTATACCTCCTCCCGCCATCCGATCCCACAGTCTACTTGTACGATATCGCCGTAGCCACAGGGCCTGGCTCCCTCACACGCCTGCGGAGTAGCTCGTTAGCGCAAGAATTTTGTCTTCTTCCTCCATGGAATACCAGCCAATAGTCCCGTATATAAATATATATGTAGACTCTCTCCAGCCCTTTCTGTGATCAGCATCGTTGCGCTCTGATCCCCCGAATAAGTCGTGGCGATATGATTGATCAGCTCAACTATGACAGTCTGCGTCGAAGCTTGCATTAGACCCTGGGTCCCACCCGACCCACTGTGGTTGGCGGAGTGCCAGATGTCGTTGTACTGGCGCTCATACCCCGCAGGCGGCAGTACGACTGTCACATATATACGTAACAATGGCATTGCTCCGCACTCAGTGATTCCCTGAACGTGTAAGTGAACACACGCTTTCCTCTGAGGGCTTGGCTTATGCCCAGGATATGGTAGATGATAAATACCTTACCATTGATCTTCCAAACCATGTAAAAGCATTTACATCTTTTTAAAAGTGAAAAATGGACATTTCTGTACTTAATCGTCAACGCCTCCCAAATTAGACTATGGGATTTGACAGGGATTAAATGCAAAACCTTCACGTCAGTTTCTACATTTATGAACGTGCCACTGGGAGTTGCCACGTCAAATGCTCATTCTTACGGTAATCGTAAAGGTAGAGGGTTGTGCAATCTTAAGACCGAGGTTGTCACATACAGAGTTGCAAGGGGCGGTCGTCGGGCCTAACGAGAGAGAGAGAGAGAGAGAGAGAGAGAGAGAGAGAGAGGTGGAGGTTACGTCCTGATGTCAATTACAGTCATTTGGAAAGTCAGTTACGAAACGCTCCACCGATTTTGAACAAAATTGGCAACTTAGAAAGCAAAGTGAATAGGGAATAGCATTAGTGCCTTTTATTATTTTGATAGATGGTTGATCTGGTGGATTAAAACCTTTGAGGGATTATAAACTACCAACAATATCATCCACGTTTTTTCTTACTGTTGTTTTTACCCCACAAAGTACTATTTGAATGGATGAACTGAACAGTACCTTTAAGGGGAAACTGTCGTGAATGAGGGACATTCACACACTTTACGAACTTCCTGTTATGAGAATTTTCTTCTTGAACACCTGGCTTTTGTTCACTCAAATTTCAGTGACGCTTCTTCGAAGACAAGAGACCCAACGGAAGTTGAGCTGATTTCGTCAACTTTGCGCTGCACCCTGTTACTGACGGTCTATGAGAGGTGCAGTACCCTGTTACTGACAACCTATGAGAGGGGCAGTACCCTGTTACTGACGACCTATGAGAGGTGCAGTACCCTGTTACTGACGACCTATGAGAGGTGCAGTACCCTGTTACTGACGACCTATGAGAGGCGCAGTACCCTGTTACTGACGACCTATGAGAGGTGCAGTACCCTGTTACTGACGACCTATGAGAGGGGCAGTACCCTATTACTGACGACCTATGAGAGGGGCAGTACCCTGTTACTGACGACCTATGAGAGGTACAGTATCCTGTTACTGACGACCCACGAGCAATGCAGTAGCAGTCTGTTACTGACGACCCAAGGGCCAAGTTATTGACCAGACGTCGCAGGCCAGACTCACTCAGCCGACCTGGAGGTGCACCGTCGCAAAACTCAGCGTCCAGCCAGTTCCAGGTAGTCGAATGGCCCCGGGGTCTGTCTAAGCTTCGATGCAGACTGTCATATAGCCGCCGAAGACATGAGGTCATGAGGGAGGCAAATGGAAGGGCTTTAGGAGAGAAGATAGAGAGAGGAGAGGGGTTGGTTTTCAGTGTGCTAGGGGGGGATGAATGGGTAGGGGAGAGATTTCGAGACGAGTCATTCGCTGCTTGCAGATGACATGGTCCAGTTGGACGACTCCTCGTCTACGTGATTACTGCTAAAACTCCGCCGACCATCGAGGAAGAAGACGAAAAATTCCTGCTCTGGATGTGAGGGAAGCCAGGCCCCGCCGGCTCCGGCGAGACATGCCACAGATGCTGGGGCGGTGAATCTGCAAGACCCAGGCATCCTGCCACAAGCCAGCAAAAACTTGCAATCAGTTTGAGGGAGGGACGAGAACAACGTTCCCCAAGCAGGTGTTGACGTCTAGATTGAAGGGCTTGTGATGTATAGATCCTCGTGTTGGCTGGACACTTGTACCCCCGCCTCACTAAGACGTCTTTTTTTCCCCCCCAGTTCGTAGGATTAATCTGAAGATGTGGATGGGATGAGGGGCGGCAAATACTCCCCAATCCTTGATAACCTTCTTGTCGAATTTGGAGTCAAGGGATTGGTATAAATGAGTGAAAGTCACAGTTGTACACATCCGGATATGCATCGAAACGTATTGTAGTAAACCAGCGGTAAACCTCTCATGGCCAGTGTAAAGGTCATTGGTCTACATCAGTGATGAGACGATATAACGCTAGTTTACCGAGCTGCTAACTGTGATCCGCTGGTGGGCTGTGGATGCGACGGTGTGGATCAGTGTTCTACTGGGCCACCGATCCTCTATGGGCATATATGAGGGCGGATCATTGCTTCCCGTGTGAGCTACGAGGATCACGATATACACTGACACTGTGGATCAGCTAGTACACGCTGGTCTGCAGGTCAGGTCTAGGTCTGTTCTGTCTCTCTGGCCACACCAGTGCTCGTTGCCGTTATGAACCTGTCCCTCAGCGATAGTATGGACCAATAGCCTGTCACTGGTACCTGGGGTGTACCGACTTATCGTCTGTCATTGAAGATAAGACCCCTTGGACGCGCGTCCGTCAGGGTGAAAGAGAGAGAGAGAGAGAGAGAGAGAGAGAGAGAGAGAGAGAGAGACATGTTTCTCTCCTGTGTACTGGTGTTGTCAACAGTGTGTACCAGTGATTCGTTATGTCCCCCCCAGCAGGCAGTACGTGACGAGTTGGCAACACTGTCACCAACACAATGGGACGCTGGCCTTCACAGTCACCCATGTAGTATACAGTGGTCCACACTGTCACCCATGTAGTATACAGTGGTCCACACAGTCACCCATGTAGTATACAGTGGTCCACACTGTCACCCATGTAGTATACAGTGATCCACACTGTAACCCATGTAGTATACAGTGATCCACAGTCACCCATGTAGTGATCCACACTGTCACCCATGTAGTATACAGTGGTCCACACCGTCACCCATGTAGTATACAGTGGTCCACACCGTCACCCATGTAGTGTATACTGATCCAATGTCACTCATGTAGTATATAAACAGATCTATATTCTATCCATAAAGTATAGTCATAATAACACAGTGTACAATGATCCACACTGTTATAGGAGCAATATATCAATGATCCACTATGCCTTGATCCGCAGCACATTACAAGCCCATAACAACTCTGTAAACCATTACTGTAAACTGGTATACTCTTATAGTCTCAGCCTATGGCCTTCTGTTTTCACCAATGTAGACCAACAGTCTACAGTGTGTTCACTGTGACACTGAGAGAGTGTAAACCACTGACCTGTCGTTCATGGTAAACCACTGATATGTTGTTCTTGGTAAACCACTCATTTGTTGTTCTTGATAAACCACTGATCTGTTGTACTTGGTAAACCACTGATATGTTGTTCTTGGTAAACCACTGATTTGTTGTTCTTGGTAAACCACTGATCTGTTGTTCTTGGTAAACCAGAGATCTGTTGTTCTTGGTAAACCACTGAGCTGTTGTTCTTGGTCGTATGGGCCAAGTTCAGTGTGATTGTAACTATGTTAGTGACACTGTGGGCCACTGGTCTATCATTGTTGGCACTACGGACCATTGGTCTATCACCGGGAGCTTTATGGACCACTGTTCTATTCCTGGTGGCACTGTGGACCACTGTGTAACTGTCTATCAGGGACAGACTGGACCATTACAGGTCCATTGTGTGTAGCAGTATTGATCCCTGTGTTGGAGGATTGGTCCATGAGTTACCATGTGGTAATGTGGTGGTGTGGTGTGATGTGTGTGTGTGTGTGTGTGTGTGTGTGTGTGTCTGTGTCTGTGTGTGTGTGTGTGGTAGAACTTGTTTGTCAGGATCAGCTGTGTGGTACAGTCGCCACCCTCACATCTATCATAAAGATTTCCAATATTCTTACTTTATTTTGACTTACGATGAATATCAGTACAATGCTGTAATAACACTGCTTCACCGCTGTTTTCAACTGGTGTTCATTGGACAAATGAGAATGTTTTTACGTGTGTGTGTGTGTGTGTGTGTGTGTGTGTGTGTGTGTGTGTGTGTGTGTGTGTATTGATGAAATTCCTTATTAAACTACCACGAGAGATCATCAGGTAACATATAACCCACACACACACACACGTATTCACAGAATACCAATGCAGTACAAAGCAACTCTATGTTGCCTAGGTTTTTACTGGGTAGCTCCTCTACATATCGTCTGTTTCAATACCGACTCATATTTTTTTTTCCTTTGTCGTTATTTCACGTTAGGAAATAACGATCAAGTTACATTAGTTTACCCGTAGAAACATGGCGTTTTCTGTTATTTTCGGAGTACGCTATTCCTATCCCAAATTTGATTCATTCCTCGTACGAGTAAGTTCTATTTTGCTGTCTTTTATCAACATGATTTGTACTAAGTATTCTTTTTCATGTTGGAGGCTTCAGTCACGGGCAAAGGTCCACAACAAAGCCAGGCCTTAATTGAAACATAGAGAGAATTGCGAAGCGGAAAATGAAAAGACAAGGGAAAGTATTTACGAATTTTTTAGAGGAGGTGAAAGACCTGTTTTTTGAAATGTGCCAGGTCACAGGTGTTGGAAAACCCATGAGAAAGGAGGAGAGTTCCAAAGCTTGGTCATGTAGGGAAAGAAACAGGTATCAAATCGGCCCACCCTTGAGTTGCCGATGGCCACACAATAATCATGTGACGCAGCAGCTTGCCGAGTAATGCGTGGTTTAGCTAGTGGTGGGGGGCATACAAGCAGGTAAATCTCGGGAGTAAAAACCAAAGTAATACCTATAGTAGAGGGAGAGTGAACCAGCATTGCGGCGTAGGGCAAGGAGGTCAAGTTTGGAAATTAGCCTCGGACAGAGTTAGAACCACCCCGAATGTGAGAGCAGTATTCCATACAAGGACGAATCAGTCCCTTGTATAAACGGAGCAACTGTTCAGAAGAGACGAAATTTCGATGTTAAAATAGGACACCAGTTTCTGAGAGGCATACTTAGCTATTCCAGTAATGTGGGGTCTAACTTTTTTCTCCAGTTTGTGAAGTTTTGCAGAAACATGCTAGCGAATCTAAGTTTGAAATTAGAACTAAGAAAACGCGTGTAATGTGGGGTCCACCTAACATTTTTCTCCAGTTTGTAAAGTTTTGCAGAAACAAGATTGAAATTAGAACTAAGAAAACAAGTTAATTTTGAAATAGTCGTTCGGGAGAGTGTATAGTTACACTTCAGAACCTGGAGAACATAAAGCTACTTTATACTATACAGATATTCAAAGAAATATTAGATTTTCTTAGTTATTTTTTGATCTCAAACCTTTCTGATTGGTTTTAGAAACCCTTAATCAATCTTTGTATATAATCTTATATTGACATAGAGAGTGGACATAGTACAAAACACTGGAGAACTTGTGGTGATTCTGTGACGTGTGAATATATCATAAAATTTTGGGTACAATTCACATGTTTCGTTTTATTTCATTGAGACTAGTTTTAGTCAAAAAAAAAAAAAATTTAATCAGCTTAAATCTATTATCTTATATTTTGAATTTCAATCTTAAGTATAAAATTTTCTTTTCTTTGCCAGACTTCTGAAGGTGAGCATAGAGATGTCAGACACGTAGCGTTAGATAGAAAAAATTATTCATATACGTGTCGCTGTACTGCTGCCTTGATCCTGCAATTTACAGATAAGATATGCTGCTCAAATGAGATATCACAATTGCTGGGTAACGCACGCCTTCAACCTGCAATTTACAGATATGTTTCCAAAATGGTGCATCTCGACTGCTTGTTTACTGCTGTGCGTTGAAGCATTGGCGAAAGCATTTCGAGTCGCGCGTTCACAACGTAACAAGCGAGTTCGTCATTATATTACCATCGTTAGGAGCACTTGCAGCAACGCAGATTGGACAACCAACTCGTTGGAATTGCCTTGTTCAGTATACATGGTGTAACGAGTAGAGATGGGCTGACTGTGAACCAGGTATGGTCTGGTGATAGAGGCCACAATGTCCATGCATATATTGATGGCATGTGCAGAATGCATCTTGGGTAATAGAGATATGGATGGCAGACTGACGATGTGGGTTCGATGACCAACAGATATGGTCGGCTGGAATGTTCCCCTCCCTCCCTCCTCCTCCTCCACCTCATCCCGTAGAACCGGCGGGGCCAGTGTTGAAGACCGCGAAAAAAAAAAAGGGAAAAAGAATGATGGAAGGTAAAGAGAGAGACGTTTATTTACCAAATCGACTCTTTGAAGGTACTGTCAAGGAAGAGTGGGTGTCGAGATTGAGTGATGGAAAGAGAATGGAAGTACGAAAGCTCTGATGCAGGGGAAACTAATGGATATTCTCGTATGTCTAGTGGGAGACGCGGATGGATGGAGACGATAGAAGGGAAGAAGAGAGCAACTTTTTTTCTTCGTGAATGATGATCACTTTAAAGAACATCTGGCAGGTACCTCATGTTCTCCAGGTTCCTAAATAACATACATAACGTGTGACGAGTGTGTTCAACCTGATTTTTGTCTTTTGGGTGATATTTGGCTACACAGACAACACTGCCCAGGATGGTACCAGACCCAACCCGGTGCACGGGCGGGTGCCAAGAGCTCAAGACCTGTAGCTCCCTACCCTACCAGGCCATGACCCGATGCAAGACCTTGATCATGCATAGAATACCATCACCAGAGGCACACATCCACTTCCTGATGGAGATGAGTCACTTTGAATGCCCAGGATGTTGCTTGGCCGCAAACGATCTCCTTCTCGTTGCACAGTCGTCTGCCTCCGTTGAACTTCGCGGTCAACAAGTCCCTCGACCAATAGAGGCAGGATAGTTTCTCTGTGTTATGACAGGTGGTGCAAGTGGCGCTCTTGCCAATGTCAGTGTAATGCTCCTCAACCAGTGTAACCATAAGGGCTCTTGCCACCTCCAGCAGCTCCTTCTAAACGTAAATATTAGCACCTCAACAAAGCTGACTGAGCAAACTTACGAAAATTCCTTTTTGACTTTCCTTGGGTCAATTACCGTCTTGTATATGGTGATGTTTCTGTCTCCGCCAAACGCACAGCAGAGCTTATTCTTGCGGGAGTGGAAGCATTTATCTCCTCTTCCTCCAACACGACCTCTTCATCCAATCCATAGTTCAACCGTTCTTGGTCTGAGGCCATTTAGGCAAGGGATCAGGCATATCGAGATAGGAAAAACTCTTCTTCCTCCGACCTCATTCAGCACTTATCACTGCTCGTGATCACTGCAAGTACTTTTATCCTTGAGGCAAAGTGTTCCTTTACACAAAGAGGAAGTGCAATAAACTCTCCTCGTCACTTACTGATAGGTCTTTCTAGTCTTTAGCTAAGGGCATCTGTAACAACTTCTGTCGCTCTACCTTTCCCTCACTTTACCGTTCTGACGGTACTATAACTGTCTCTCCCGTAGACAGAGCAGCTCTCTCTGTTTCCCGTTTTCCTTCTAACTTCACCTTGGATGACTCTAACATTCCTTCACCCCCTGATGCTCCTCTTACTATTCCTATGCCTCTTCCTGTATTCTCATTTTAGACTGTCCGAAAAGCGCTTCTTTTTCTGGTCCTGATGGCATCCATCACCCGGTACTGATATTGTGTGCTTTCCAAACTTGCGCCTGTGCTTGCTCGTCTACAATGGTACAACCCATCCTGTTTCTTTCACTTTTTCAATTTTAGAAAACTTTGAATTTTTCGTCAACTCCCATATCCTCAGACATCTTGAATCTCACAGTCTTCTCTCCGATCATCAGTATGGATTCTGCAAGGAAGACAGTACTGCTGAGTTCAACTGGAGCATCTGATGGAGTTGTTCATATTTTTGGTGTTAAAGGTTTGGAACAGGAGACAGAGACACACTGTGGTCCAGGGTTAGGGTAAATATCACCGGCTTATGTTAGTCGTTGGGAGATGATGGCCTGGTCCACTAACTCCCAGCAGTGGAAAAAAAGATGTGTTTGATTGTGTAGGTGTTTGGGAACAGCTCGAAGCTGCGCTCTGTGTAGAAGCAGGGATTGCTAGGACCCTTCGGGTAAGGAAGAAGTTGTTGAAGGACATGGTCCCGTTCAGTGGAATCCTAGTCCTCTCTTCTTACACACACACACACACACACACACACACACACACACACACACACACACACACACACACACACACACACACATAAACATATATATCGAGATTTCTTATTCATTATTCAAGTGGCTGTTTAACAAATTCTTATTTCGTCAATCTCCAAAGGCAACTTACGCAAGTGTAAAGATAATGAGCAGGTTTGACCAATCGTATTGAACGTTTGGGCAATCGTGGTTACCTCTAAACTCAGTCTTAAACACTACCTCACTAGTCATCCACCCATCTGAAACCACACTCCCCAGACACACACGAGTCACACTGTCCCTTGTATGCCTAGGATATCAACCATCTTCATAATACCATAAGCTTATACATATGTCTATGACATAGATTTCTGAACAAGAAAAGAGAGTTGGTCAGTGTCGCTTCTGTATATTCGAAGTGTCGACTGTCTCTCGTCAGAATGTCGTACGCATCTACTAATGTCGACTATCAACACTCAAAATGGATTGCCTTGTTTTGTGGATACATTTTCACTCGAAATTTTGTACGTAGTTCGCTTACTTTATGTGTGTACTGGGCGCACACTGACGGTGCATCATAGGGTACTGGTATTTGCAAGTAATCTTAGAAAGTATTTCAGTTCAGATGTTTGTGTTTTTTTGCCTCTGAAGTCAATCCAGCGTCTATACGTGGCACCATCGTAATATGGGGTCCAGTCACCGAGCTGTGCGGGCAGACGTGGGCTGCGGGCCTCTTCCAGACATTCGTTATGGAACTGACAAGTTGGACAGGACCTGGTAACAGACCAGGCAGGTGGCTCGGGACCTGAGAGGAGACGAAGCAGATCGCCAAGATATCTGGAAAAAGATGGGGACCACATGAGAGGAGGGACCAAAGTAAGTCGTAGGACGACTCAGGAAGGGGGGAACCTGTGACTAAGGAATGGGTAACCTGTCTGCTGGAGCTGAACCTCACTGAGGCGGAGGTTGAGCCCCTTCCTCCCTCCCATCGACAGGTGTTCGCATTCTCCACGGCCGCAGCGGTCCATTGGGACACCAAAGAAACATAGTTAACTATCGTGGGACGCGTGCCCATCTGGCGCCACTATGTCGCGCCCCTGTACAGTCACACTTACCTGATGGATTAGGTAAGGGACCCTGGCCTCCCCGCCACCTTACAATGTCCTCATGAAGCTATAGGATTGCGTAATGGCCCTTTAAGTACCTGGCTCCGTAGTGTCGCCCCTAAACCAGCCACCAGTATGATAGACCAGGTAAGGCCCCCCTTTGACCGCTTGGCTACGCAGCGTCGGATCTGAAGACCCCTCGGCTAGGGTAATAGACCAGGTAGGGGCTGGTCTCTCTCCCCCGCCTAACCCCCCACCTTGCCGTCTGGCTCCGCTGTGTCGCCCAGTCTTCCACGTAACATACAGTGTATTTGTTCCTCTTGATGGCCAACGCGCTGCCCAACGCCCGACACCCGGTTGCCCCAGGGCCGTGGCCAACCCCCACCGTTCCTCTACCACGGTGTGGGCCATCATACGAGCCGTTCGACACACTGATAGGCCTGGCACCCGCGGAGCGCTGGGGAGTTGTCGACTTCCAGAGAGGGACGGGGAGTTGTAGTCACTTGAGTAGGACTGGGGAGCTGTGAGCACCTGAGGAGGACCAATGAGTTATCGACATTCAGGAAAGGTTGGGAGCTTGCGGATATCTGTGGGGTGCTGGGGAGTTGTAGACACCTGGGGAGTACAAGTGAGTTATGGCCAACTGGGGGTGATAGGGAGTTGTGGACGCCTGGGTAGTAATGGGGAGTTGTAGATACCTGAGGAGTAATAGGGAGTTGTGGACACCTGGGGAGTGCTCGGGAGTTGTGGCCAACTAGGGGAGAGGGAACTGAGACTTCTAGACACCTGGAGAGAGCTAGCTGGTCTGGAGCGTTGACGTAGCAAGGGTTGATGATGAGGACTTGAGTACCTGAGTGTACGGATCATCATCAATCTTGGTGATGCTTGGGTACAAACGCCCCTCACTATATGACCGAAGGGCGGGTTCAGGTGTCTTACTGTTCCTAGCCAGGGGAAAGTTATGATCGTCATCATGAATTTGTGTCGCAGAAATGATTTTGGATACATCATCTAATATACAGAGGAACCCCCGATGATTCAAGTTTATCCTGCACGCCAATAGGACTCAGTGAAATCAAGGATGCTAATGATTAAGAGAGATCCTGTAGGAATATGGCTCGGCGGGAAAGCGTCTCGGACCCATAGAATCCATAGCGAGTACCGCAGGAGACCTGAGAAGGCGCGGACGACGTAGCTGTAATGAAGGAACAGGGCAAAAAAAATATTCTGCCTCTCCAACTTGAAGTACTGGAAGACCCTCAGCGTCCACTGCACCTGCAAGAGGACGAAGAGAAGGAGGAGGAGGAGCGAGAGGGCCCCGGCAGATGGCAGGAGGAGCCGTGGCGACGAGGACTTAGCCTGGAATGTTGGACGGGAGGCCGCGGGCTGTACGCGTCGGGAATGACCATCACCGTTGGAGGCTGGACGTGTCGCGTCTCCATGGCGCACCACCCACCCGGCGGCGCCCACCACCGCACCACACACACACCCCCCCTCCATGACCCCGAGAATCTCACACCCCCCCTCGGTCTCTCTCACTGGCTGAGGGAGGAGGGAAAGAACTGATGAGGGACTTGAGGGAGAGGGAGGCTCCATATTTCCCCTCTCTTCTCCTCCCTCCTGTGAAACTGAGCTCGAAGGCTTTGCTTCATGAATACACGCCGTTGCATTCCACTACAGTAGAATAGATTAGCTGTTGTAGCGTATCGCGCTGCAGTCGTTCCATTTGAACAAAAGAAAATTAAATACAGTAACTGTATTTATTCAGGTAGCGGTAAGACACAGTATGTAAGGTCAAGTAAGGTCAGGTCAAAGGTCTGGTTGGCGCCGGCAGTGTCCAGGACGCCCATCTGCCACCACCTTCCACCCCACCACCCCTTCCCCCAGACAAGCGGACGGACGGACAGACAGAGAAACAGACGGACGGACGGATAGCTAGACAGAAGGACAGAGAAACAGACTGAAAGATAGACAGACGGATGGACAGACAGAGAAGACGAGACACATCGTCTCGTCTGACACACCGTTGCTAAGAATGGCATCACCAACACCATCACCTTCCGCCAACACTCTCCACCATCGCCAACACCATCGCCTTCCGCCAACACTCTCCACCATCGCCAACACCATCGCCTTCCGCCAACACTCCACCACCACCACCAACACGAGCATCACCTGCCTCCAACAGCCTCCACCAATACCACAATCACCTTCCCTCAACACTTCCCACCACCACCATTGCCTGCCTGCCCGCAACACTCCACCAAAATCACTACCACCATCATCTCCCTCAAACACTCTCTAGCATCACCACCACCACCATCTACCACCACCACCACCACCACCGCCACTCTGCAACACTACCACCACCGACATTCTCCTCCATAACTCACCACCGCCACCTGCAACACCTACAACACCTACAACACCTACAACACTCTCCTTACCTACCTCTCTCACCCAGGGGACCACCTCCATCCCAGCCGTGTTGCATGACACGTGTGTGTGTGTGTGTGTGTGTGTGTGTGTGAGCCACGACTACAGTGTTGCATGATGTGCGTTACCTATGACCTGTGTGTTGCATTGCGTATATGTTCTGTATGCTGACCAGAACCCGCGTGTTGCATGTGGTGTGTGTGTGTGTGTGTGTGTGTGTGTGTGTGTGCTACGTTCCATGTATTGCATGACGTGTATATATAATCATTTCTAAAGTTCAACCTCCCCATTTTCTTCTTTGGGCTATGATCTCAAAATTCTCTGAGCTGATGAATATACAGTATACCTCAATTGGTTGGCTTGTTGTATAGTCTAACGAGAGACTTTGGCATGCCAGTGAGTCTTCTGACCTTAGCGTTAAAGCGTTACGCCTCCTACGTAACCACAAGAGCCTTCAACCTGCAGGAGATCGTGTGTTGGGTAATGCACCACATAGTGACCAAGCTTCAGTCTTCCTTCGAAACTAATGCCTCCACCTCACCTTTTTCTAATAAGGCAGTGTGGGGCAGGAGCGATTGTACACCCGTCCCTCTACATGAGTCGACATGGATGGAATATCGCTCGCTAATTAGTTCTGCATATATATATATATATATATATATATATATATATATATATATATATATATATATATATATATATATATATATATATATATATATTCTATGGTGGGCAGACAGGTAATGATCTTTCTGTTAGACTTAAGCAACATTAATATAGTATAAGAGCAGGACAAGAATCAAATGCCTTGTTTAATCACGTTAAAAACTATGATCGTTTTCTTGACTGGAGTAATGCCATCTCAGTTATCAACTCTAACTCCAGTACCACGAGAAATATCATTGAATCTTCGCAGGGTTCACTCCTGTAGTCATTAGAGTCTTCGACACGTATCCTACCTCAGACAGGCGAGTGTGGCTGTTGCTTTATAACCGCTCATAACAGAAGTTGCGTCATCATGCCTCCATTTCAACCCACACACGCCCCTCCCGCTTCCACTTGTCTTTCAGTCCGAGAGATTATATTAAAGGATCGCACCGTCGCTGCTGCTCATGAGGCCTCAGTAACCTTAAATCAACTCTCAGATTGTGAAAAGATAACAGTTTTAAGCCACCAGTCAGTCTCTCTCTCTCTCTCTCTCTCTCTCTCTCTCTCTCTCTCTCTCTCTCTCTCTCTCTCTCTCTCTCTCTCTCTCTCTCTCTCTCTCTCTCTCTGCCACCTTACAGTGCGCTCGGTGTGAGAAATTGTCTAAATCTTCCTCATCGTCCACATATACTTTATGTAAAGACCCTTCGCCGTAGTTTGGAGACACTTGCCTCCAGGGATCGAACGAGGGTCCCGCCAATCGTCTCTGCTGTTGGGTAATTAGCCCAACATGGCGGTGGCGGGCTACCATCTTACGCTGATAGCCGCAATGGGGTCCATCAGTGCTAGCCGTGCCCTGGCCTGCCGCTCACAGAACGCCCTATCTGGCGCGACTTGATAGAGCAAGCGACCAGTCAGTACCTTGCCCGGACGACGGAGGTGGCAGGCGATGCATCCCCAGCAAATTACCGCCCGGCCAGATAGCCCGCGACGTTAGTTAATGGAGGACAAAAGTCAACTCGCTCAAGAGCCGCCCACAGAGGGTAGGAGGAGGGGAGGATCACCGCCACCGCCTCTTCTCTCTCTTATGGCGCTGCGGTCGTGAGCGCTGGCTGCCGACCGCCTGCCCTCGCTCGCTAGCTCGGAAACCTCTGCCTGTGCTCTCATGTCCTCCTTTACTTCACCCTTATACTACACCACCTGCACCTGTGCTGCTTCCTCCTCCTCCGCCTGCGCCTCCTCGACCCTCCACCTGCACCTCTCTACTTTCCTTGCACCGTCTTCGCCACCCGCACCTTTTCCTCCACTCGCACCTAACCGTGCACCTGGGCCTCTTCTGCTTCATTCTCCTTCTGCACCACCTTACTCCTGCTTTAATTGGCCCTCCTCTTCCTTCTGCTCTACCAGAACGTCCTATTATGTCTTCTTTTCCTTTCCCTGGACCTTTCCCCCTCCCTTCTCAACTCCTCCTGTATCTTTTCCACCGTCTGCATCCCTCCCACACTGGGCAAGTTGTCTTTTTCCGTAACATTTTGCCCTTCCTGATGCGAGTCTTCCTCTTCCTGTTGTATGATGGAGAAGGTGACGGGGCAAGACAACCAAGTGGAGAAGGCAAAAGTGAGTCTACGAAGCTGTGTAAGATGATCCTGGTCTCATGATCTTGGGCTCAGGGCCGCCCTCAGGTGCTTGGGGACTCCAAGTGCCATGAATCTTCGAAGAATGTTTGGATGATAGCTCGAAGGATTTCACAATGGTGTTGACGTGTTCCTCCCTGCTTAGTTTATTGTCCAGAGCGTCGCTGAGAGGTTTGGTGGACTCGGCCAACCTTTAGGGATCTGAGGGGTGTATGTTGGTAGAGGGAAGGGTGGGGTTCTCGAAACTGTTTACCTATTTAGAAATCTTCCATCAGATTAACCCGGCCGGAGTCTACGCTTTTTGAATCAGAGAAAAAATCGTAAGTCTTTGAACCTTTATCATAGAACTTGTATCTGAGTGAAGGGATTAGATTGTTTGCCCTGCTTTGGATTCGTTCTACTTTTTTTTCCATCTTTTTTCAGGTTTGATGACTCGAAGATTCCAAGTGGGATCAGAACAGGGTTCTATGATGGGTAAGTACTATATCACTACATCCTTCGTTTTGCAGTTTATAGTATAAACTGTGAAAGCTAACATCCTGTTGGCTTTATCGCATGCAGGTAAGCATAGTCTACCATAATTAAGGTCATTCCTGACGTCAACTCAAAGGTTCTTTTCCTCTTTGACTTTGGATTGTGTATCCGCGCGATCTATGTTTTTGGCGCCGGAGTGCATGGCTTTGTATCTGTCTGCGTTGAACTCCATTCGTCACGTCTCCGACCACTCCAGCAACTGTGTGTCTACACCCGTACGAATCTTCAGGCTATATCACCCCAACTGTGTCGTCGGCATATGTCGAGGTTTTGCTGCTGATTCCCGTCTCTTGGTCGGTAGGTGACGATGGTGGTGGCAGAGATGGCAGGGGTAGTGAGCGGCGGTGATAGGTCGTGGTAGGTGGCCGTAGTGGTAGGTAGGTAGGTGGTGGGAGGGAGTGTGTTGAGACCGGTGGTGGTGATGGTGGAGGTGGTGGTGGCGCCGACGGGCTAGAGTGCCGTCTTATCACATTTAGTGGTGGTCTGTCCTACACCAGGCTGGCCTGTCGCCTCCCGCCCGGCCTTCTCTCACTTGCTTTACGGCCGGCCACCAGAGATACGATTTATGGTCTTGTCTACAAATGAGTTTAGAGGAGTGAGCTGCGGTTGATGGAGGGAGCTCTTTCTGTAGATGGTGAGGGAGGGCGCGCGCGCGCGCGTGTGTGTGTGTGTGTGTGTGTGTGTGTGTGTGTGTGCTGAGGAAGGCGCCACAAGTGTGAAGGAATGTGTGTCCACACGGGCTTGGAATCCAGAGTTTGAGTCTTGGGTTAAGGCAAGCTGCGAGAGCGATGCTGGTGAGAACGACTTATGGATGTGACAGTGTTGTCTGAAGGATATTAGAACCAGGCAGATGAACGCGAGGAACTCCAGGAAGGATATTCCTACGTAAGGAAAGGATATTTGGGACTATGGCTTTGTGGTTTTTGCCGGAGTGCACAATTGGATGCCTGGTATTCGCTCGTCTGCCTGAACAGAAATAAGAATCAAGTTCATGATTCTTGATCATCACGCTGGCAGCTCATGGAGTGAACGTTCTCGCCTTGGCCAGGTCTTAAGTGAAATATATAAAGGTCAAAAAGGTTTACAAATGTCAATAGAAAATACATTCTCCCTCATTCAATAGCTTTAGGGAGAAGTGGAAAACCTTTTTTCATAGATTTCATAGAGGGCTGAGTCGTCTCTGTGAGGAAAGACCCGAGACGGTGAAGAATTTCCAAACTTAGCCATGAAGGAGAAGCAACAGAGATGACAGCGGCCTACCCTTGAGTTGCCAAGGATCGCTTGACAATCGTGTGACACACACAGCCTTGCCGAGCGCAAAGTGGTGTAGTTGATGGTAAGGATAACACAAGCAGCCAGTTCTCATGAGCAAGACATCAAGGTAATATCCACAGAAGAGAGAAAGAGAACCAAATCTTATGTACAGAAGAAGTGGGTCAAAGTTTTGAGCTGAACGTATGATATATAGAGCAAGAACTTTTCCAGATGCGATGGCATAACTTGACACAAAGAGGAATCAGGACTTTGTATAATCAAAGCAACTGTTCAGAAGAGAAAGAAAAAATATTTCGGTATCTGAACAGGACTCCACTGTCCTGAGGGTAGATCTTAGCTATTTGTGTACTGTAAGATCTCCAAGATATATTAGATGTTAAGGAGATGCCAGGTGCTGAGTGGTGAATTTACAGAGCCATCACCGGAGTTGGGTAAGGTGTGGGGTGCTTTGGGAAAAGAAATTGTAAAAAATGGGGTTTTAAAAAAGGCATCAAACTTATCCAGGTTGCGACTACTCTACTGCGAAACCCCTGTTCAAACTTTAGTTTATAAAGGCGGTTGCGACAAGAGGAGACGAAGGTTGAACACAAGAAGATGTAGCGGATTTGAAGAAAGTGAAGGAATGCAACTCTTGAGTCGTCAGGGTATGAATACATTGGGTCATCTGTTGAGGAAAAGGAATTGACGATGGAAAAAGAGAAAGAGCGTAGGAGAGAACACAAAACCCTGAGGAACACCGTTGTTTGTGAGAGAGAGAGAGAGAGAGAGAGAGAGAGAGAGAGAGAGAGAGAGAGAGAGAGAGAGAGAGAGTTAGACCCATTTACAATCCTGGATATATGTAGACCAGATTGGCAGGAAGAAGAGAGAGAACAGAGTTAAGGAGGGGAAACGGCGAGAGTTGCTGCTTGAAGACCAGACTCCCCAGTGCCGCAGACTGTCCAAAGCATTCAGTATTTCAGCCAAGGATGGCAACATAGGGTTCCCTAATGGTTCTTCCAGAGGAGGACAATTAGTCAGATAGGAAACAATGTCACCACCATTGGATCTCGCCGTGCTAAAGCTACATACTGTGGGTCAGAGAGGGAGAAGACTGTGCGAGTGAAGACGCCTCGGACGTAACCAGTTAACAGTCGATTCAAATGCTCTGGAAATGATAGAAGTTAGAGGATCATGGGGGATAGACAGAAGGGATTAGAACGGACATCGACATCTAAGATGGGTTGTACCTATGAAAGTTTTGGACGCCTTTCACCCTCCTGCATGTTCAAGACCCGGGCATCAAAATCTTTTTTACACTCGGTGTTTCCACCTCCAGGTGTTACAACAAGCGGTGATAATCTGGCTTGTTAGATCATCCGGTTTGTAAGGTGATAATTCCGCTTTGTTAAGTGATAATCAGTGGTTTAAGGTGATCCTTTGGAATGACAGGTGATACACTGAAGCGCTGGGTGTTAATGCAGTGTAGTGTGTGTTAGTGTATTGGGTGTAGGCGATAACGTGGCCCGTTATTGCTCAAGGAATACCAAGATGTTTGGTTGACTGAGAAACTAATTGGGGACTGGGGCTTAGTGAGACACTAGGATTTCGGGACATGGTTGGGACTGAGGGCCTAGTGAGACAGTAGGGGTCGGGACATGGTTGGGACTGAGGACCTAGTGAGACAGTAGGGGATCGGGACATGGTTGGGACTGAGGGCCTAATGAGACAGTAGGGGTCGGGACATAGTTGGGACTAAGGGCCTAGGGAGACAGTAGGGGATCGGGACATGTTGGGACTGAGGGCCTGGGAAGACAGTAGGGGTCGGGACATGGTTGGGACTGAGGACCTAGTGAGACAGTAGGGATCGGGACATGGTTGGGACTGAGGGCCTAGGAAGACAGTAGGGATCGGGACATGGTTGGGACTGGGGGTCTAATGAGAAAGTAGGAGTCTGGTCATGGTTGGAGCTGGGGCCTAATGAGACAGTAAGAGTTACGACATGGTAAGGAGTGGTACTGGCGTACATTGCTAGAGTTCCGTGCCTGCTGGTGACGTTGTTAAAGGCGGTCTACTAGTTCTTTGAGCAGTCACAGGGGGCGTTGTGGGGCGTAATATGGCTCGGAGACCCGTTATCAACGGGGGCCACCACCCGGCAAGCGTATGCATGAAGACACCACTCGCATGCATGAGAAAGCACGAAGGTTCCCATCCTAGCCCTGTGGGATGACACAGGTGAGGGACGGGAGAGTCTAGACGCCCCCCATGGAAACGCACACCTGAAGACGCTGAGGAAGTCTACAAACCCGTGGAATTAAGACTTCTTACGCAGCCCAGCTGGCGCGTTAAGTCTTGGTCTGGCGAGTTTAATGATAATCTGGCGCGTTTGGCGATACCCTGGCGCGCCATGTGTTAATCTGGAAGGGTTAGGAGTTTGGTCTGGTGTGTCAGCTGCGACGTAGCGTCCAGACCACCACAGGGGTGAACGGGAGTCTCTCTCTCTCTCTCTCTCTCTCTCTCTCTCTCTCTCTCTCTCTCTCTCTCTCTCTCTCTCTCTCTCTCTCTCTCTCTCTCTCTCTCTCTCTCTCTCTCTCTCTCTCTCTCTCTCTCTTAGCGCCTGCGCACAGGGGACCAAGCGACACTCCAGCAGGTGGTGCCCCGTGGTGAGGGGCGAGGGTAGCTCATCCTGGTCTGGGAGGAGGGACGCCTCTCTAGGGCGTAGATGACACCTCACACACACACACACACACACACACACACACACACACACACACACACACACACACACACACACACAACACGCAAACACACACACAACACACACACACACACACACACACACACGCAAACACACACACACACACACACACACACACCAGACCCAGTTCCAGAGAAAATGCATAATGCGAGAAATCCAGAAATGTATTATGAGTATTGATGTGAGAGCAGGACTCACACACTGCAATTTACAGATGGTGTAACCACGGGGTTTTGTGAGCTAGGCAACAATTTCAAGGGCGATATGCAAATTAGATGATAATCTCTTAAGGTGCTCTGTCTAGCAACAGATTCTTTTGCACTATAGCCAGTCCTCTCCCCTGCAGACGCTTCAAGTGTCCAGATAAACAGACCCACCTCACTCCTCCTGTCTTCAGAGTCCCTCACTGTGTATGTTTTCGCGTCCGCCTCACCTCCATGGTGGAGACATGGAATCTCTTTTTCTTAGAAACATGTCTGGCATTGATTGCCACAGCTGGACGTTGGAGTTCCATCCACTCTGATGGCTTATGATGGGAACCTGAGCTGAGAGAGGGTGGTATTCCTCTTCGTGCTGCGGGGGGAGGAGGAAGCCTTGACCACCAGTTTATCTATATAATTTTCTTATTCTCGTCAGCAACAAACAAGTCAGACCTTCTTCCCGAAGACGAAAAATTGAGCAGCGATGCCTTACGTGTGGGAACACATTCGCCCCCATCGCTATATTTAGCAGCATTTTTGCTGTTACTAAGGCTACATTTTTTTCTTCCCCCGCCTCCTACCTGACTGTTGAATAATAAACTCGCACCAAAAGGCAGCCAACAAAGTCTGGGAAACTATCCGTCTGTACGTGTGTAAATATTGTACAAGAATGTGTGTGGGGACGTCAGTGTGTGTGTGTGTGTGAGTTTGCCTCTTTGTGAGAATAGGGGAGGAAGCTTTAGCATTTACGAAGCCCCTATATCTAATTGTCCGTTTCTTCTTGCTATGTGGGACTTTGAATTTCCCAGTGCTTTCCTGTGTCACTCTAGTCTCTGCTTTGGCTCCTCATGTTACTGAAGAAAGTTATTCCTTCGACGCTGTCGACGCGTTCCTTGCCTCATCTAGCGTCCTCCACATCACGACTGCAACAACATTGCTCGTATGGCCCGAGCTACGACTACCACAGACATCCTCCTTACCACATCCTGGGGTCTGAAGCTACGCTTGAGTCTGACCACCAGGACGCCTAGCAGCCGGCCCACTCCAAGTCCTCATGTGACCCACTCCAAGTCGTGGCTTGGCCCACTCGAAGTCCTCATGTGGCCCACTCCAAGTCGTGGCTTGGCCCACTCTAAGTCCTCATGTGACCCACTCCAAGTCGTGGCTTGGCCCACTCGAAGTCCTCATGTGGCCCACTCCAAGTCCTGATATGACCCACTCCAAGTCGTGGCTTGGCCCACTCGAAGTCCTCATGTGGCCCACTCCAAGTCGTGGCTTGGCCCACTCGAAGTCCTCATGTGGCCCACTCCAAGTCGTCGCTTGGCCCACATAGGCCTTCGAGTCTCTCTCTGCTGCCCCCAGGGGATCACATCCCGTCAGCCAGTTGGGCCTGGAGGCTGAGTCGTCCTGGCCGGGAAGGAACTGGTTGATCGTTGACACCCAAGTGTGTGAGGGAGGGAGGGAGGGCGAATCGTCTGGAGGAAGACTTCGTTCAGCATTCTTATTTACCTCATCCTTGTGATCACCTGGCACGTCCCAAAAATCACTTTTTTCATTTAACTTAAGAATCTCCAGTTAAGGACGAAAATCCTCATCAAGGCCAGGCCTTAACTGACATATTGATAAATCTATGAAAAAGGAAGAAGAAGAGACAAGGGAAAGTATTTGCGAATCTTGGACGAAGTGATTTGTCTGTGTTGTGGTCTTTGTTGTTGCCATGTCAGTATTTGCCCTGCCGTGTTCTCGAAGTGGTCCCTTCTGTTTCCAGAGGAAGAGGACGATGTACAGACCATCGCCGCGTTGATCATGGGTCATTTCTCGGTGATAACGAAATGATTTCCGCCACTAACGCATCCAGCCTCGCTTCCCTGACGCGTTAGTGAAACGCATCGACGAATCACTTTCCTATGTTGTCTTGTGGGTCAGTAGCATCGGTGTTTGTGGCCTTCAACGACCTGATTCAACTTGGAAGTGACGGAGGAGAACAGAGGCTATCGGTCTTAGCGAAATAAACAGGAGAGTCATAAAGAAAAGAGGATATTACGAACTGCCTTGAGAGAACATGTTAACAAGACGGTAGCAGTGTGTCAAGTGCTATATACCCAAGCACGAACGTGCCCATTAACGCGTCAACAACGTTATCATTTACACCCATTAACCTTTCATTTACATCAATTCACTCCTCGTTTGCAGTGACACAACCTGGATTTACGAACCGATCCGGTGTATATATATATTCCCTGCAATTCATTTCTCTGTCGCCTCCCACATTATGACCTTGTGTCGCTCTAGATCACTCGTGACATTTCGGGCAAATTGTTAACCTTACCACACCGGCAATTGGTCGGTTGTTTTCTTAGGCTCCAGGCCTGTTAACTACCAGGACCTCTAAGTGCCGTTAACGACCAGACATAACCGCCAATCGAGTAATAAGGCGTTCAAAGCAATTCGAAGACCACCACATTCGCTCTGACTGTATACATAGCCCTAGTTTGGAAGCTGGAGGGATGTCAGTGGTAAACAAGAAGACTCCGTTGCTGATAAGGCCTAAAGTGATAGCTATCCAGTCATGGATCTTGAGCCTTAATCTGGATTACAGTCTTCAGTGCCATGACCAATGTAATTCCAAATGAAAATCTCACTGTCATGTTAAAGAGGTGTAGGGAGATACCGAAAAGAGTTGAAAAGGACCGAAAAGGACAGAAAAGAAGCCTTTAATTACCGAAATGGTCCTTTTTAGAGATTGTTATCATGTATTTAAGGCTAGTACAAATACCAGAAAGTGTCGAAAAGATCCGAAAAGGACGAAAAAAGATGACCAACAACAATTTTCAGAAAGATTGTTTTGATATACTCATATCATTAAGATCATTTTCGAGAAGCAAACAAAAAGAATATTTGTGTACATTTGATAAAGATAAAGTTTACCTCACTTATTTACAAATTTCAATCCTATATCTGTCTTTTCCTGCATTTTCTTGTGACAAAGATATCGGGGCGGGAAAGTGGGGTCATTTGACTCCATTAAGCTCCTGGTGAAGCCCAGATATTGATAGAGGCGTGGATCCTTCGGAAGCGAATGGACTTCAACCCATTTGATGGCTCTGAATGGCCTTCGTCGGTGTGAATAGATTTCGATCCCTGGGAAGCCTCCAGGTGTGCTGACTGCATAGCGGATGTCATCTCGGCTAGGGCGGGACTTCGGGTTCCCTCCACTAAAACTTTACCCCATCTAGTCATGTTTCATCGCTCTTGATGAGATGCTTGTGTCACATCATATTCCTCGTCTCCTGTGCCTTTAAGATCCGTAGAGAGAACAGTGGGGTCGATAGCCACGGACGAAATACTTCATCCATGATTTTTTTTTACCAGTTACGGCTTGACAGATATATAGACATAGACGGGGAAACCTTCGTGCTTGAAGGAAGGGGAGTTGTATTTCTTCCCGTCTCCATCACTTCCCTATGACAATGTTACTTTGTTTTCTTTAGAAATTCAGATACAGAAATCATATTGACGTTTTCACAAACACATAGAGATCTAACTGTTCAGCTTCTGTCCAGAGTTTACACAAATACACAGAGCTCTAATTGTCCAGCTTCTGTCCAGAGTTTACACAAATACACAGAGCTCTAATTGTCCAGCTTCTGTCCAGAGTTTTCACAAATACACAGAGCTCTAATTGTCCAGCTTCTGTCCAGGATTTCGCTATAAAGATCAATGATTATCATCGTCTTATCTCTTGTTTCTTCGTGTTTTGACTCAAGGCGCCAGTCAGACGTCAGACAGAAGCACATCTCACGTCACCAGACCATATTATATTCTGCCTCGGGATTGAATAATGTGTGGCTATTATCTTGTGTCTGATGGAACCATTAGATGTGCCATGGAGGAAAAAGTGCTTTGTCTCAGGTTTCGCTTAGCTCAATGATGCAGTACTCTCGTCTAAATGGAGGATTCCTGGGTTGGATTCTCAGAAATATTCTAACTGTGTTTCTCGTAACTTTGCCAAACGACAAACCTTCAGAGTCAGCAAGGATTGCCTGAATTGCCAGTGTCTGTAGGTGGCCAGTGTTTGTGGAATGGCCAGTATATATGGAATGGCCAGTGCTTGTGGAATGGCGAGTATAGGTGGAATGGCCAGTGCTTGTGGAATGGCCAGTATATATGGAATGGCCAGTGTTTGTGGAATGGCGAGTATATATGGAATGGCCAGTGTTTGTGGAATGGCCAGTATATATGGAATGGCCAGTGTTTGTGGAATGGCCAGTATATATGGAATGGCCAGTGTTTGTGGAATGGCCAGTATATATGGAATGGCCAGTGTTTGTGGAATGGCCAGTATATATGGAATGGCCAGTGTTTGTGGAATGGCCAGTATATATGGAATGGCCAGTGTTTGTGGAATGGCCAGTATATATGGAATGGCCAGTGTTTGTGGAATGGCCAGTATATATGGAATGGCCAGTGTTTGTGGAATGGCCAGTATATATGGAATGGCCAGTGTTTGTGGAATGGCCAGTATATATGGAATGGCCAGTGTTTGTGGAATGGCTAGTATATATGGAATGGCCAGTGTTTGTGGAATGGCTAGTATATATGGAATGGCCAGTGTTTGTGGAATGGCCAGTATATATGGAATGGCCAGTGTTTGTGGAATGGCCAGTATATATGGAATGGCCAGTGTTTGTGGAATGGCCAGTATATATGGAATGGCCAGTGCTTGTGGAATGGCGAGTATAGGTGGAATGGCCAGTGCTTGTGGAATGGCTAGTATATATGGAATGGCCAGTGCTTGTGGAATGGCTAGTATATATGGAATGGCCGGTGTTTGTGGAATGACGAGTATAGGTAGAATGGCCGGTGTTTGTGGAATGGCTAGTATATATGGAATGGCCAGTGCTTGTGAAATGGCGAGTATATATGGAATGGCCAGTGTTTGTGGGAATGCCCCCTGAGTTAGCCACATGATCTGGATGCACGCGTAACTCCCTCAACTATGGATCTCATGAAAGATGACAGCAACTGATTCCCTCATCTCTCTCATACCACAGCTGCTGCAAGGATAGATTACACAATTTTCGCTCCAATCGACCAGATCTCCGTCGCGTAGGATACATTATGTTCCTGCCACTTACCAAACCACTTAAAGGCACTAATGTCTGTTCGCCAGTTTAGAGGAACAGTTCGCCTCCCCCGCCATAAGTCTCGGTTCCAACTCGCTTAAACTATGTACAGACTAATGCGACTTTCAGTTATCTGCCAATAACTCAGATAAGGATGTCTGACTCTATTTACGTGGATAATCTTGCTATTACCCGTTCATTTTGTACAACATCGGAGCTGATGGGGGATGCATCTCATTGTCTCTTCAATATCTAAGAGGTTTTCTCATCTCAAACCCCCCATCCCCCAACCCCCTCGTCCTCCACGTCCTCCTCCACCCCTCCCTGGGTAGCCAGTGAATGATGGGAGATGCTTAAGGCTCGACGACAATAGGTTATGAGTGTGGGAATAGGAGGAGGCTGCGAGGAACGGAGGAGAGAAATACGATGGAGGGAGAGGCAGGTTCTGCAGGACTAGACGAATAGGTTGTGAGAGACTAGAGAATTGGATCCCAATGATGTTGTTTAGAGCTAAGGGATCCAGTGAGACTAAAGTATTGAAGGAGTGTTGGAATAAGACTTGGGCCAGGTCTTCCTCGAGTAAGGACGTGTGACTTTGGATAAACATATCCCCTGTTTTTCCCTCAAAGTGTACTCAGCTGCCAGTCCTCCCAGGTGCATCTAGCTACCAGCCCTTCCAGTTGTACCCAGCTACCAGGCCTCCTAGGTGTACCCACCTACCAGGCCTTCCAGATATGCCAAACTACCAGGCCTACCAGGTTTACCTTAGCTACCAGGCCTGCCAGGTTATATGTAGTTCCTGACTGACTGCTGGGCCTGTCATGTTACAAGGCTGAGTTCGTTTGCTCGCTCGGTCATCTCCAAGGCAGAGGGATGTATCACCGACCACCCCACAGCCACTCCTGGTGGACCATCACCTCCCTCAACGTATCGACCTCGAGATCACATACCTGAAATAAACGTCCCCTGCCCCACCCTCCCCAGGTGATCCTGCCAACTAGTTACTGGCATTCAGGCACCCGAGTCTCACAGAGGAAGTCAGAATTGGTCGTATCTATTACCCTGTTCTGAGGTTCGACATACGAGTGACTACTGAACTTCTGCCTTCTCTCTCTCTCTCTCTCTCTCTCTCTCTCTCTCTCTCTCTCTCTCTCTCTCTCTCTCTCTCTCTCTCTCTCTCTCTCTCTCTCTCTCTCTCTCTCTCTCTCTCTCTATCTCTCTCTCTCTCTCTCTCTCTCTCTCTCTCTCTCTCTCTCTCTCTCTCTCTCTCTCTCTCTCTCTCTCTCTCTCTCTCTCTCTCTCGTCATCATACTCAAGCATGAACGATGCTTTCAGTATCATAATCACCACTTTGATGCCCCCATGGTTTCCCACACCTCTTCCACAGCCATCATGTTTTATCTCCCACCCTGTCATCATCATCATCATCATCACTATTATTCCTACCATCACTACCATCACCGGGTTTACTCCCAGTCATCACACAGATCACCTCCATTGTCCTGTCCGTCCTCAACGAACGTCTAAAGTAATTACTCCAATCATCACTACTTTCGTCTCGGCCATCACCAGCATTATCACTTCCTCCTCCTCCTCTTCACCACCACTATCATCATCACTATCAGCGTCATCATCACTACGTCTTCCAACCACAGCCACCGCCACCATCGCCACGTTACCCTAGCTTCAACATCCTTCATCACCTCCACCAACGACGCTGCGCCAACACGATCGCCACATCTCCCATCACCACCACAATCACCAACATCATTGGGGCACGAAAAACCACCTCGTCTTGCCTCTCCTTCGTCACCAGCGCGGCCGGTACCAACGCCATAGTCAAGTGAACAATGCCATTTAGCGACCAGAATTTTTACGATAGCTGGGACGGCACGGGTAACTGAATGTCCAATCAAGGACATCTCATAACAGCTTTATATGTATACCCTAACCTAAGCCAAGTACCCAACATCATCGCCTAGTTCCTAAGAGGAAGATGAAGAGCTGGGTTAACTGTGGAATGATTGGCGAGACCAGGATTCGAACCAGTACAAGCTCGACCCCAGGTGGATTGTGAATACGTCGTGGTCAGTAACGCTAACCGCTTACACCACGGAAGCTGAGCATTCGAAACCATGTTCACAAAAAACGATTCCCCACTTGCTGTTGTGTTCAGTTTCGGTCATCCTACTTGAGAAGCGACACAGACGGAATGAAGAGCAATCAATATCGAGCTACCAAGACGATTCTTGGACTGACAAACGACCAAACGAACTTACTGTGTAGAAATGAGAAAGTCAAGAGGTGATATAATGCAGGTACTCAGAATGATCAAAGGCAAGGACGGTGTTGATGTAAGCAGTTATTTAAGACTGAACCAGTCGTGATTTCACTTGCAGTAATGGATACAAACTCAAGGGCAAACGCTTGAATGAGGCGAAGTACTTCCACCTTTACGAGGATTATCATCATATGAATGACTTACCAGTAAGTACTCTTAGTTGAAAGCGCTACCATAGATGACGCTTAGAAATATAGACTAGACGAAAAGATGGTTTCGAGTACTTGAGTGAGATCCCTGACTGAGGTTCATACCATCTCCGCAATTCAAGATTAGTCCTAGAGTCTAAGGTCACGTCTCTCATCTCTCCTGCCGTCGCAAACAGCCTCGTCAGGAGAACCCATAGTCTGGGTTACTGTTGGCGTAGAACGTAAGTATCATAGGCTGTTCACCCACCTCTCGCCATAACCCATCATGGACACTTTAAACCTTTGCTCCATGGCGGTTTCAGGTCGTAACTCTCACCTACCCCCTCTCCCTTGATCAAAACCTAACCAAACCAAAGGCACTGCCAACATAAGTACTGTTATTATTATCATCACTTCCACTACCCATTCCTCCCCCGGCCAACCATTTCCAGACGGGCGTTTCTGACAACATGCCACTCCCCAGAACATACATCCTGCACCTGTTTTGCCACCACCACTCCAGTACTCTCCATCAGAAGCACCACCGCGATGGCTATCTCCGGGCCCGAGTGCTAATACTACCATTATCACTTGTACCACCGTTGCTCCTAACGCCATGACCCAAATCATTACCACAGGACCCCACCGCCTCTGCCAGCGCGCCAATTGGACATCACCTTCGCTCCGGTAATCACTACCATCACCGTACCCCCCGAAGATGTACCATCGACCACATTTATCTCTGTCGTAACAATTACCGTAACAACACTCCATCACCGGCCCTTCTTCCTGAAAATCACTGGTTATCCGTACGGCTGACTGGTGGGCCAGAGCCTACCTCAGCACTGCCCTGGTCGGCAGTAGGACGGACTGGCTACAGCACCAGCGTGAAGCCTTAGTGTTCGAGGCCAGAGACACTGCTCTCCTCAGCAGTAAGACGGACCCACTGGAGCCACGGCGTGAAGCCTTGACGTTCCAGGCCAGCAGATCGGCTCTCAGGACTTGGAGTAGGGCACACCAAAGACTCAGTACTGCACGGGCGGTGTCTCCGAGCGGAGCCACACACTCAGCACCGCCAACCTTCGTTGTCGTCGTCAGCGTCGGCAAGGGGATGGGACTCAGCAGAACGCGCGCCGGCTTGAGCGTGGTGTCCTTGGGTTAAAGAGGCACCTCAGCCGAGAGCGCGAACTCTGCACTATTTAGGTAGCACACACATTAGATTCAATTTAGATAAGTGTGAGGCATGAGGTGTCCGGACGCGAGGGGTGAGCCATGCAATTCATACTGTGGTTGTATTTGTCCCTTGTTTGTTAGGGGTCGCTTAAGATTACGGCGTCGGGTAATTCAAACGCACGATATGTAGTGATCTTCGGCGATGGCCGGCCACACCAGGCTGCCGTAGTCAGTTACCAACACAGCTCTTGTTCACTGCCATCCATCTGACGACGAGTTCACAGCTCCCACCATCTACAGTTAGCACTTGCCCGTCTCTCCTCCACTTCTTTCGTGGGGAGAAGGCAGGACGAATCCGCAGGTCTCTTCCTCGTAGTTTGAAACAAAAACACAGAAGTGGAGGTCAATTACTGCCAAGCAAGCATGGAAACTGGAGGCGCCAACAAACCACTACTGTGGCCGCTAAATGTATGTAATCATCAGGCATGAGATAAATGGAGGCGCGTGGTGCACGGGAACTTATCATGGCTCCTATCTCAGGCGAGCCAACAGCAGGCAGCTACCGTGTGGACCCTGCTGCTCCGGGCGCTCCCCGCCCCAGCCTTCCCTCCCCTGCTCCCCCACCACCCTCCTCCTCCTCCTCCTCCTCCTCCTCTTCTCCCCGGATCCCCACCCTCCCTCTTAACCTCCCCTCCCTACCTTCCCCATCTTCCACTCCCTATGTTTTTGTTGTTCCCTGGCTTCCCCTCTCTTTCCCTCCCCCCTCCCCAAGCTCCCTATTTTCTCCCCTTTCTCCTCACCTTGCCTCCCCAGCTTCCTACTTTCCCTCCCCTGGCTGCCCACCCTCTGTTCTACCTCCCCTCGCCCCCACACTCTCGGCCGGCCCACTTCTCCTCACACCACCACCCTTGCTTCCCAGATGAACCCAGTATTGATGTCATATGAAGCTCCAAGATCCAGCAGTACATCTCGATAGGTCTGTCATACGTGACGCCCTCCATGGCTGATCACCCACACAGCCACCCACCTCTGAGGTAAAGTCTCCTCACTCTCTGAGACGATGCCAGGCCTTCTCGACACCAGACCACAACCCTATGACACTTCTTGGTAACCTCTTGACACACCTGTTGATGATCCTCCCTAAGCAACGCTGAATTCCAGAAAGTCAGGTCTGCACGACCCAACATATATCCGTGAGGTGGCAACTCCTTGACACAGACCCACAGCTCTTGACACACCTACTCCTTGACACAGACCCACAACTCTTGACACACCTACTCCTTGACACAGACCCACAGCTCTTAACGCACCTACTCCTTGACACAGATTCACAGCTCTTGACACACCTACTCCTTGACACAGACCCACAGCTCTTGACGTTGCTCCTACTCTTCTGACCCAACGAGACATCACATGTGTCAATGACACAGACCAACTTCGTCTGTGTCATGTTCACGGCGTCTGGACTGTGGAACACGCTTGGAACCCACTCGTCTATAAGTCATTTAAGTCCTTCATCCTATCATGTACATATTCATCCTGAAAATGAATCCTTCCTTCATACCATGTCAAACTGGTCACCAAATCAGCACCACTTGTGCCCAAGACATCCCGAAGCAGCAAAAAAAAAAAAAACTCCCTTCACAGCCCTAAGTATTAGCCCGGTTATAAGTACCCAAAAACCCTAGACAGCCCCACTCAGAGGTGTAAACAGATGTGTCCTCAGCCTTAGCCAAGACAGAGACCAAAAGAGGTACAACAGATCCCTTTAGCGCAGATGCCTCTTGCTTACGAGGCAGTCTGATCCCTAGTTATAAACACAGCCATCTATCGTCTGAAAAGGAATCGACTCAGGTTCGTAATGTGAACCACGTACCAGACAACATGCCCTTTCTTCCTCCTTTCACGGGCCGCCTAGGGTCGAGCGCATAGATTCGAATCCTGGTTATGGCAATCGGTTCACAGTCAACCCAGCTGTTCGTCCATCCCAGGGGTTGGTCGATAAAATGGGTACATGGCTCAAGCTAGTGTATATATATATATATATATATATATATATATATATATATATATATATATATATATATATATATATATATATATATATATATATGTATATATATATATATATATATATATATATCCTCCCCTCTCGTTTTTTTAGTTTTTTTTTAATTTTCCAAAAGAGGGAACAGAGAAGAGGGCCAGGTGAGGATATTCCCTCAAAGGCCCAGTCCTCTGTTCTTAACGCTACCTCGCTATTGCGGGAAATAGCGAATAGTATGAAAAAAAAAAAAAAAAAAAATATATATATATATATATATATACGTATGTATGTATATATATATATATATATATATATATATATATATATATATATATATATATATATATATATATATATGTAGCGTTCATGGGATGGCCTTGATTAGGGCCTCAGCTGCCCGTGCCGTCTCAGCTAACATAAAAAAAAAAACCTGGTTCGTTGGTAATTTCTCAGGGACATTTCCCCATCCTTCTCCCTCCTCCCTGCCACCCTGACTATTACTGTACCATCAGAACACACCTGATGCTGTTCCACGTAGAGCCGCTGGCTACCAACACAATCGCAGCTCGCCACACACACACACACACACACACACACACACACACACACACACACACCTGAAATTAGTTGGTGGAATGAGAAATCGCGCCCTTTTTTTTTTTTTGGCATTCCGTCCCACTGAAACATGTCATTTATTCTGCCTCCTTTCATACTGTCTCATTTTTTCTGTAAGTTTATTTCTTACATGAGGTCCACGTATATATATATATATATATATATATATATATATATATATATATATATATATATATATATATATATATATATATATATATATATATATATACATATATATATATATATATATATATATATATATATATATATATATATATATATATATATATATATATATATATATATATTCATACTTGATCATAGTCTCCCCCGTTAGCGAGGGACCACCAGGAAATAGACGAAGAAATGCCACATTCGCCCAGATCCATTCTCTGTCCACATCCAGGCCCCAGATTCCATCGTTTAGCAAGTCGACCCCTCTATACCACATCGTTCCAATTTACTCTATCCCGTGGACGCCTTTCACACTCCTGCACGTCCATGCCTCGATGATTCAAAGTCTTTTTTTACTCCAGCCCTCCATCTCCAAAATAGTCTCTGTGTTCTCCTTGTCTCCATCTTCTGTCACATATATATCCTCTTTCTCAACCTCTCCTCACTCATCCTCTCCATATGTCCAAACCATTTCAACACACCCTCTTCAGTTCTCTCAACCACACTCTTCTTATTACCACACATCTCTCTTACCCTTTTATTACTCGATCAAACCACCTCACACCACATATTGTCCTTAGGCATTTCATTTCCAATATGCCCACTCACAATTTACCTTTGCTTCTAAGGCCTGTGCCTCACATCCACACGACACCGTCGAAGCTACTGTACCGTCAAACATACCCATCTTAACCTTCATCGACATGACTTAAAGTATCCAGGACCTCAGCCACCGTCACCCACCCTTTGGCTCACTTTAGCCTCTATAGTTCCATTCGGTGCTGCCATGCCCACTCCAAGGTATCCAAGACAACCCACTTCCCTCAGGTTCCCTCCGTTCAAACTCACACTCAAACCGAACGGGCTTTCTCCCTTGCTCGACCTCGATACCTTGATGTTCTAAACACACACACACACACACACACACACACACACACAACCTCTTTCTCTTAATTATTCATACGGCTTCTTTCTTTAATAGTGTCACCAAATTTTAAGAAAAAAAAGAAAAACTTTATATATATATATATATATATATATATATATATATATATATATATATATATATATATATATATATATATATATACATATATATATATATATATATATATATATATATATATATATATATATATATATATATATATATATATATATATATATATATATATATATATCGCTTTCCGAGATAATGGGTATGTTTGAGGGAATAGTGGTTCCAACAATGTTGTATGGTTGCGAGGCGTGGGCTATGGATAGAGATGTGCGCAGGAGGATGGATGTGCTGGAAATGAGATGTTTGAGGACAATGTGTGGTGTGAGGTGGTTTGATCGAGTAAGTAACGTAAGGGTAAGAGAGATGTGTGGAAATAAAAAGAGCGTGGTTGAGAGAGCAGAAGAGGGTGTTTTGAAATGGTTTGGGCACATGGAGAGAATGGGTGAGGAGAGATTGACCAAGAGGATATATGTGTCGGAGGTGGAGGGAACGAGGAGAAGAGGGAGACCAAATTGGAGGTGGAAAGATGGAGTGAAAAAGATTTTGTGTGATCGGGGCCTGAACATGCAGGAGGGTGAAAGGAGGGCAAGGAATAGAGTGAATTGGAGTCATGTGGTATACAGGGGTTGACGTGCTGTCAGTGGATTGAATCAAGGCATGTGAAGCGTCTGGGGTAAACCATGGAAAGCTGTGTAGGTATGTATATTTGCGTGTGTGGACGTGTGTATGTACATGTGTATGGGGGGGGGGGCCATTTCTTTCGTCTGTTTCCTTGCGCTACCTCGCAAACGCGGGAGACAGCGACAAAGTATAAAAAAAAAAAAAAAAAAAAAAAAAAAAAAATATATATATATATATATATATATATTTATATATATATCTTCATTGGTGTTACCGGACTCCTCCTGCTCGATATTACACCACGTGTGACAGTTCACCTTCGGCGAGGCTATATGCAAGAGCTTATAACTCCAAAGGAGTCTACATTTCCCTGCTACTAGAAGCAGCGCAGTCTCAGACTATAGGAGGCTTCAGTAACAAATCCTGAGGAACGCCAGACTGTTTTCATAGACAGCGGTCCCGCGGTGATTACATTTAGGTCAACTGGAAATTACTTTGATCAATTCTAATCCAAATGATCATCACAACAGCTTGGTTTGTCCCTTTGAGTCACACGACTTGTGGAAGATGTCACACCAGCCGTTGGAGCAGCAGTTGGTAGACTACCTCATATCATCACATCCAGGAGCTGGTAGACTGGTAGACTGACTCGTATGAGGCAATCTAGCGGCTGGTAGACTGCCTTAACACCAGCCCATCCAGGAGTTGGTAGACTGCCTCGTATCAGGCCATCTAGAAGCTGGTAGACTGCCTCATGTCAGTACATCCAGCAGCTGGTAGAGTGCCTCGTATCAATCCATCTAACAGCTTGTAGACTACCTCACAACCCATCAATAAACTGGTAGAGTGCCTCACACCAGCTCTGAAGTGAGTGTTGATTAACTGGTCCTCCCTCTCCCTTGACCATCTCCTATACAGTCACCATAACTCCAGTCTGACGTGAGTGTGTATTAACTGCTCCTCCCTTTCCCCTGGCCATCTCCCATACAGTCACCATAATTCCAGTCTGACGTGAGTGTGTATTAACAGGTCCTCCTTTCCCCTGGCCTTCTCCACCACGGGCGCCATAACGCCAGGACCTCAGCGAACGCCAGCATTAACATTCGTCTCACGGAGGGAGCTCTGGGCTGGCGTTGGGGGGCGACGGGTTATTTAGTGCTAACGTATGGCCAAATTTATACGTGATCCTCTGCGGTGCTTTTTCAAATCATAGAATCCTCGCTGTGGGAACTGAGGCGCGCGACTGCCGCTCCAGCGAACGCTGAGCCTCGTGGTAGCTCGTGTATGGAGAGGAGGAGCAGCCACTCCTGTTGCCAGGGAGGTTGAACGCCAGGGATGCGCTGCACCCTCACATGACGACGAGTCTAAGGTTAGCGATACCGCGCTTTCGCCCACCTGCTTCGCTGGGCCAGTTTGTATACACGTTACGCCCTCCATGGACAGACAGACTACCCGCCGATCATTAACGATGGTTAGCCACTTTATAGCCAATTAGGACGGGAGGTGACCACTTGAAAGATAAAAAAACACTGCCCATCTGCCCTCATCCATCGATGATCTTCAATTTTCAACTCGGTGGAGGAGTATGACCGTACATCCAGGGCCTGTGGGTATGAGGAGGCGCTTCTCAATACATGGGGCGGCCTAAGGTCTGGGGAGAGGCTGCGTACAGGAGAGAGAGAGAGAGATCCTAGATCCTATAGTTCAGGGTTCAGAGAGATCCTGGATCCTATAGCTCAGATGCGTAAAAATCTCTAGCAAGACGGTCGATATTTGCACGTAAAGATATAGTATTTTAGGGTTTTCCTACTGTGATATATAGATGTCTATACATCTGGGCAGGAATGAACCCATGTGCTTGGAGATGACGCCCAGTTGCCGATTTCTGTCGTCTTTGGCACCTGTGAGTTTTACAGACTTACAAGATCTACTGTTTGACGCCACGTTCAGAGAGAGAGAGAGAGAGAGAGAGAGAGAGAGAGAGAGAGAGAGAGAGAGAGAGAGACTGTTTTATTGTGTTTAGACTGAAGGAACTGGTGGAGGGAAAGCAAATGGATGACATAATGAGTTGAGGCGTATTACTGGGTAGGAAATGACTGACACTGTGAGGTCAGGAAGTGTGGCTGACACTGTGACGTCAGAAGGTGTGGCTGACACTGTGAGGTCAGAAGTGTGGCTGACACTGTGAGGTCAGAAGTGTGGCTGACACTGTGAGGTCAGAAGTGTAGCTGACACTGTGAGGTCAGAAGTGTGGCTGACACTGTGAGGTCAGAAGTGTAGCTGACACTGTGAGGTCAGAAGTGTAGCTGACACTGTGAGGTCAGAAGTGTGGCTGACACTGTGAGGTCAGAAGTGTGGCTGACACTGTGAGGTCAGAAGTGTAGCTGACACTGTGAGGTCAAAAGTGTGGCTGACACTGTGAGGTCAAAAGTGTGGCTGACACTGTGAGGTCAGAAGTGTAGCTGACACTGTGAGGTCAAAAGTGTGGCTGACACTGTGAGGCCAGAAACTGTGGCTGACACTGTGAGGTCAGAAGTGTGGCTGACACTGTGAGGTCAAAAAGTGGACACATGATGACAGGAGGAGACAGAACACGCGGACACACCCATGGCGGGGAGGGGACAGTATACCTGGACGCATCTTTGGCAGGGAGGAGACAACACCGGGACTCACGGTGACAAGGAGGGGACATTACACCACAACACACCTGTAGCACGGAGGGGACAGAATACCGGGACACACGTGATGAGAGGGATAAGACGGGATACCGGGATACACGTGATGACAGGGATAAGACAGGATACTAGGACACACGGTGACGGATAAGACAGAAGACAGTAACGCTGGAGACAAGGATAAGACAGGAGACAGTAGCACGAGAGACGCAGGTTATCTTCTGTGTCAGACAGCGTTCGCGACCCTTTCCTGCATAACTGATACCCCGATAATGAAAAAAAAAAGGGGGACGCGTCTATGTCCCTCAAAAGGACGCGTCTATGTCCCTCTCCCATCCCATGTCAGTGGGATGGGAGAGGGGAAAGATAGCCGAAGGAAAAAAGATGGAATAGACATACTGAAAGAGATGGTAGTAGTATAGTGGTGTCATTAAGAGCCATAATTCGCAAAGGGACACGTAGAATAAGGGTCCCTATGGTCTCTTGAGTTACAGTGGGAGGGAGGGAGTGACGGGGAGTGACGGGGAGGGAGGGGGAGTAGCTCAAGACGGGAGGGAGTTCCCAAGGCTGGCAGGAGGAGACCAAGGGCGAGTGACCGGGGCTTTGTAACTGCCGCTGGAACTCACCGTTACCGTGGGGTGGGGTGGGGTGAGGAGAGAGAGAGAGAGAGAGAGAGAGAGAGAGAGAGAGAGAGAGAGAGAGAGAGAGAGAGAGAGAGAGAGAGAGAGAGAGAGAGAGAGAGAGAGAGAGAGATTATGGCGCCTTAGACATGACGCCATCGTGATCTTCGACCGCGTCAGGGTCGTGTTTTTTTTTTTTCTATTACCTTTTTTTTGCAGTTGGGAGACAGACGGACGGACAGACAGTCGGACGGACGGACGGACAGACGGACTGACGGACGGGCGATCAACATGCGTCGTGGTGTGTGAGAACCGCCTTGCAAGATTTTAGCGGGAGTGGAACGTTCCTTACGTTCACTGTGGGTCAGATGAACGGAAGGGGCGGTTCACTGTGGACATAACGGTTGGCTGTAGTGAAGGACACAGAAGGCTAGTGGTCTCCAGGGGACAGCATGCGACTCTGCCTCTCATGAAGACGTTATGTGAATCACTCTGTCACTGTATATATGTATATATATATATATATATATATATATATATATATATATATATATATATATATATATATATATATATATATATATATATATATGTGTGTGTGTGTGTGTGTGTGTGTGTGTGTGTGTGTGTACTCCTATGAGTCCATGGGGAAGTGAAACACAAGTTCCAAGTGCACTTTCGTGTAATCATCACATCAGGGGGAGATACAAGTAAGAAATATAGCAGTCAGTTGACATGCGACGAAGAGATGTAGCTAGGACGCCATTGGGTAAACATGTCCCCCGTAAACTCATACAGGGGCTAGAGGAGAAAGAATACTGCCCATGTATTCCCTGCATGTCGTAGAAGGCGACTAAAAGCGTTGAGAGCGGATTGGAAGTCCTCACAATGTGTATCACTCTCCAAAAGAAGGAACAGAGCGAGGAGCCAACAGAGGAATCTTCACCTCTAAGGCTCTGTCATCGGTTATTGACGCTATCCTCGTTCACGCGGGAAATGGCGAGCATGTACGACAATACATGAATAATACATATACCTCAAGAGAAAATGATAACGTATGATTCCGTTGAAAAGGAAAGATTATCACCTGAAATGACAACTGTATATTTTACCAATTCATGAGGATATCTGGGAAGCTGTGAGAGGGCGTATAAAAGATCAACTCAAAGGAAGAGATAATGCAATACTTTTCATCATCCATCTTACCATAAAAGCCTACAAAAATCTGAAGATAATATTATCAAGGTATATTCATTCTCGAGTGAACGTTACTTACGGTGAAGTTAAGGGTATTTCTAATTGTTTCATTATGATTCAGAATTAATTAGCTTCGTTCACAATGATTGTCCACAAGATTTTAATCTCGATTCAGTAAACATCAGGTTTGACAAGTGATCATGAAGATGGAATCAGTCGAACCTCACACGATAGCAACACATTGTACAGGAAACAGTCGAACCTCACACGATAGCCACACATCGTACAGGAATCAGTCGAACCTCACACGATAGCCACACGTACAGGAAACAGTCGAACCTCACACGATAGCCACACATCGTACAGGAATCAGTCGAACCTCACACGATAGCCACACATCGTACAGGAATCAGTCGAACCTCACACGATAGCCACACATCGTACAGGAATCAGTCGAACCTCACACGATAGCCACACATCGTACAGGAAGCAGTCGAACCTCACACGATAGCCACACATCGTACAGGAATCAGTCGAACCTCACACGATAGCCACACATCGTACAGGAATCAGTCGAACCTCACACGATAGCCACACATCGTACAGGAATCAGTCGAACCTCACACGATAGCCACACATCGTACAGGAATCAGTCGAACCTCACACGATAGCCACACATCGTACAGCCAAGCTTTACCGAAGTGTTAGACAGACTTGACATCAGATAATTGTAGCCAAACGAGGTGAAGAGTTGTAAAGCAATTACATAGTTATACTCATGGCCTTGATGTCAGGCGTGGAGGGCTACACTCGCGTTGGTTAGGTGTTGACATCATTTTACCTGTTTCGTAAGCAGTTGTGCTCTGTTAGGAAGATGATGTCTTGTGGTAGGTGGAGGAGATGATGTCTTGCGGTAGGTGGAGGAGATGGTGCCTTGTGGTGGGTGGAGGAGATGGTGTCTTGTGGTGGGTGGAGGAGATGGTGTCTTGTGGTGGGTGGAGGAGATGGTGTCTTGTGGTGAGTGGAGAAGATGATGTCTTGTTGTGGGTGGAGGAGGCCGTGGTATGGGAACTGTAGGTCCTTCACATGCCACAAAACTCTACTCGAAGGATCGACCACGCTGTACCTCACTTCACATATTGTATGATCGGTGAGAAGCAGGCGCTCCTCAGCTACGGCTGGGAACGTGTCATCCACCGAAGCCTCTGCCAGTGTAGAATCAATCTCACGATCGTGGCTGAGGAGGGAGGTGTAGCAGGTGCTGCTGGCTGAGGACAGAGGTGCAACTGGTGCTGCTGGCAGAGGAAAAATTTGCAACAGGTGCTGCTGGCTGAAGAAGGATTTGCAACAGGTGACGCTGGCAGAGAAAGGATTTGCAACAGCTGCTGCTGGCTGAGGACAGAGGTGCAACAGGTGCTGCTGGCTGAGGACAGAGGTGCATCAGGTGCTGTTGGCTGAGGACAGAGGTGCAACAGGCGCTGCTGGCTGAGGACAGAGGTGCATCAGGCGCTGCTGGCTGAGGAAGAAGGGGGCAGCAGATGATGCTGCTGTCTGCAGACGGAGACAATGTCCGGCCCCGGGTCGGCCTTGACACCAAGAGGGCCTCGGTGGAGGGATTCACATACCGCTACCTGGCAGTCACTGCTGCTCCTTCCTGATCTCTAACATGTATAAGTAACCAGGTCCAACACGGCCACATACCTCGCATCTACATGTATGCAACCTACTCTTACTTCATCTACAAACTGTCCATAGAGTCATGGATTCATCAGTAAAGTAGTGCAGATTGTTTAACTGGACTCAGGGGGTAAGCGTCACAGACACAAAGGACTTATGCATAGAACTGAATAACAAGTTCCAGAGTGTCTTCTTGGACTGCCGGAGACACATTACCTCCAGTACCATCAAGCTCAAATGGGGCAAGGATCATAGAGAGGAGTAATACCATAAATAACAAAATGCAGATGAGGTCATGAAGGATCTAATTCCATGTTAAGGTACATGGACCTGATGGTATCTCCCTGAACACATTCCAAACCATGAACAAAGACGCTAGTCACACCGCACGAGAGGATTTAACATCTTCTTGAAGACGAGTCGAATTTATGGAAGCACAGGACGAATATATCTTGTACTTATAGCAGAGAAAATATAAATCACTGGTTCACACAAGGGACAAGTAAAAATTGTGAACTCTTAGGAAAGATAACAGGAAGGCAAACGAATGAGGACTTATAAAGAATTTACCTGAGTGAGAATGTAAATAACCCCAGAGGTGAGAGAACTTGTAGCACAGATCGTCTGGACCCCTGTGACGGAGCGAGGACAAGGTGCGACAAGAGATAGATGAGTGGACTGTGTGATTATCAAGCACAACTGGTCATAGGTCGCTGCTCTCCCACCCCCTGCTCCCCAAGCAGACTGATGATTATTTATGATTTCCAGACAGGCATTAGAGGAGGTCGTCAGGCAGGCATTAGACGAGGACTCCAGGCAGGCGTCAGAGGAGGACCCCAGGCAGGTATGAAAGAGAGGACTTCAGGAGGCATCACAAAGAGGACTTCAGGAAGCATCACAAGGAGGACTTCAGGAGGCATCAAAGGAGGACTTCAGGAGGCATCAGAGGTGGACTCCAGGCAGGTATCAGATGGCGACTACCTACAGTGGAGGTTGCAGGAGACATGCCAAAGGTGTCTTTTCAAATTAGAGAAAAAAAATTGATAGTGGTGTACCTGAAGGCTCAGTCTTGGGGCCTCTGGTGTTTGTCATGTAAATGATATGTCAGAAAGATTCTTGTCGTGGTGGATGAGGATACCGATGATCACACTGGAATTAAGATAAAAGCAAGAATAATTCTTTAGTATGACACACCTGAACGCCACCTCGACCCTAGTGTTGTTCACATACCTTGCATGGATACTGAAATTGGCCCGGACGAATGCGAAGTGATGATACGACACGGTGGACTGAGGTCCACGTTTCGACTCGCATCCTCTCACAGAGAGGCAATCATAGGGATCTTTCTGAAAAAGGGACTTAGCACTGGGTGATGTCACCAGAATATCTCAACAGGAGAAATGTCGATGAAAATACCCACAGTCTGGCCATTGTTCAAAATGACACGCATTCCATTATGCGGAAGGCAACAAAACTTACAGCTGAAAGTAGGTGAAGTGCAAGGCGTCAGTAGACACCAGCTTACTCACACTGAAGGAACAGGAGAGGAGAGAGGTTCCTTCGTTTGGGGCGACTGTGTCGACACGAAGCAGATCTTCGATATAGGGAGACAAAGAGGAACCGATCGACGGATGGGCCTGACTGAAAACTGAGCAAGAGAAGTGAGGCAGAGTGTGAGGAGATACTGTACAGTGTGAGTGAGTGACTGGAGCAAGGGGAGTGTATATGAAGTGGATGAGAACCTAAATATATTAAACATTTTCTAAGATAGATAAGGGAAATTATGAGGTAGTAACTCCAAGTGTCTAAAACCCATTCCCTGTACTTATATATTGTGAACACACACACACACACACACACACACACACACACACACACACACAAGGAGAGAGGAGGTTAGGAGAGAATATAGCTGAAATAAGAGAGATTAAACACAGGGAAAGAATGACAGCCAATACATCCCCTAAGGTGGAAGAGAGAGGAGAGAGTGGAGACCTGATCAACAACCCTCAGGATTCAAAGTTGATGCAACAGGTAAACATTGTTCAGGTTTTTAATGCAAATACGAATGTAACCACTGGAGGAGGCACTTAGAGACTCACCAAGGCTAAAGTTAGGAAAGATGTGGAAGGTATTTACTAGTGTAACAGTGTCGTCAATGAATGGAACAAGATAACTGAACAACAATGAAAAAAAAGGCTAAAAAAATGTTAACATATTTAGAATGTGATGAAGCAGACATGAAACGTTTAAGACATGGAACCCCGCGATGGTCGAAATCCTTTACCTATATTCGATAAATATGTAACTACGTACCAACATATTCACACACACACACACACACCACACACACACACACACACACACACACACACACACACACACACACACACACACACACATACTCATAAAACAAAAATCCCACCCCTAAAAAAACCCGTTCGTACACAGATACACTCATACACAAATGCACAAACGCCCACGCACATACACACTCCGTCAAAGAGCTCAAGTGTTCCACAGACACACCGTATAAAAAGCTCTCCGTGCCATCCGAACTGGAACTCCACCATGTCTTGGGTTCCCCGAGCGCGTCCCTTAACAAAGCCATCTCCTACCACAACTTCCCATCTCACTCACCGACCGGCCACTTCGTTTTCACACAGAATAAGATAAAAGAAACGAATACCCTCCCAACAGCCTGGCCATGCCGTGTCTAAGAGTAATATACCATGCAGAGTTCTGGATCATTGTACCCACAAGAATTCCAAGGTATTTGAGGCACCGTCCCTGGCTCGACTCCGCCAGGCCCCACTAGCGGGTACGCTGCATTGTTGGTCGGCCACAGAGAACTTTCTTCAGCCTGAATAACAAAGGAATTCGTAGAGGAATGTTAAAAGCCCACTCCGCCAGTGCAAAAGCGTATGTACAGTCTAAAGCCAAGGGTTATTGTGGGAGAAGAGATAACTGAGGGACAGGGTAGAGGTGACTGGATTCAGAGGTGCCTCACCAGGTCCGCCAATATGGCTTGTCTCTTAACTACAACTAATTGTCCAGGAAATGCCTTTATAAGGGCAAACCATCTCGTGTAATGCTGGGGGAGCCGTTGGGCCGAATTTTACCTTGTGGCATCCCTCTCCACACACACACCGCAATTATGTATCCTTTTTTCTTCCAGACTCCAGAGGCGTTGCAGATTTTTCTGAGCTCGTCTATACCCGGCGTACATCACAGCAGTTGTGTACCCGTGGTTTCATACGGTAGTGAAAAATGTTTCTTGTGAAAAAAGAGAAAGCGGTGTCCCGGATAAACCAAATGATGACGAAAAAATACTATCAAGCAACTCAGGACTCCAGGCGCCTGCCAGACTGCCTGGAAAAAGGGTTGCCAGTTGCCTGGTCCGACGGACTTCTCCAAATATTGTCCCTCTGGGTCTCGGCGGAAGCTGATGGGTCATTCGTAGAAAGGCCGGGGATATAGATCAGCGTGAGGGAGGAGGCTGCACGGGAGGGGCGTGTGTGCCCGGGCGCGGAAGGGGAGTGTGGCTTGGGTGAGCTTGTAGTGCGAGGCGGCAGCTCTGGCCGGCGCCACCAAGACGGAGTGAGGGGGACACCTGGGCTCTCCTCATTTGCAAGTGATACACCCTTGTGTTTGGTTGTTCCTCCACACTTTTTAAACAGGTCCTTGGGAGCGTCCGTGCTGCATCAGTAACGCTTAATGCTCACTCGCTACACCCGAAAAATAACGCTTAATGCTCACTCAATATACCCGAAAAATAACGCTTAATGCTCACTCAATAGACCCGAAAAATAACGCTTAATGCTCACTCAATAGACCCGAAAAAGATTCTTTTTTTTTTAAATCTATATATATTTTTTTCTTTCGATTTTCATTCGCCAGAAGGAAGAAGAAAAAATAAATCCATCAAAAAACACTAATGAAGATTTATAGAATTAAAACTGATTTTTGCTTTTGATTCATATGGCTCAGGGTTGGTTCGAGTCTTTGACTGGGGGAAAATGACCCCGTGGCCTACCATATCCACGGCTCCAGTACCCACACACACACACACACATACATACAACCATAACCTCTGGGGGCCTCGCAGGAGCGGAGGGCTAACCCGCTGGAAGCCCACAAAATACACACTTTACGACGAGGATGTGTGAGCCCGCTGAGAATGTTCGTTTCGTAGTAAAAATACTTGTTGCATAAATGTTGCAATCCAAAGGTCACCAGCGTTAATTATAAAGGAGTGGGGGCTTTGGCTGGGGTCTCTCTCTCTCTCTCTCTCTCTCTCTCTCTCTCTCTCTCTCTCTCTCTCTCTCTCTCTCTACGTCAGCCGGGGCAGCGTCTACCATCGCTCGTTGGCTGTGGCTTGCAGTGAGATGGATCAAGCCTCTGTGTGTGTGTGTGTGTGTGTGTGTGTGTGTGTGTGTGTGTGTTGCCCCGAGGTGGTTTCTCTCGTCTCGGGACCCAGCCTGCCATCTGCACCACCTGCCACTACTACCATTTGCACCACCTGCCGCGGTCCGCCTGCGCCTCCTGCTCCCATCAGCTGCCGCCAGCAGGTGCGGCAGTCATCTGCGCCATCTGTCACTGCCATTTGCACCGTCGGCCGCAGCCATCTGTGCCATGTGCGGTCATCTGTACCATCTGTCGTCGGTATATGCATCATTTGCTATGGCCATGAGCAGCACCACCCACCGCCACTGGATGCATCAAGCGCACCACCTGTCGCTGTTATGTGCACCACCTGCACCCGGTGTCTGCACCATCTGCTGCGAGTCCTGACACCACCTGCACCGCGTACCGCAACCATTTATACCCACCATCTGCGAATACCTGCACCACTGCATCACCTGCCATCTGCACCACCTGCCGCATGCCATCACCTACACCACCTGCCACCTGCCATCACCTACACCAACTGCCCCCTGCCATCATCTGCACCGCCTGCCGCCTGCCATCATCTGCACCGCCTGCCGCTTGCCATCGCTTGGCGTCACCCTTCCTGCCCAGCACCAGACCTGCTCAATACCTGCCCTGCTCAGTACCTGCCCTGCTCAGTACCTGCCCTGCTCAGTACCTGCCCTGCTCAGTACCTGCCCTGCTCAATACCTGCCCTGCTCAGTACCTGCCCTGCTCAGTACCTGCCCTGCTCAATACCTGCCCTGCTCAGTACCTGCCCTGCTCAGTACCTGCCCTGCTCAATACCTGCCCTGCTCAGTACCTGCCCTGCTCAATACCTGCCCTGCTCAATACCTGCCCTGCTCAGTACCTGCCCTGCTCAGTACCTGCCCTGCTCAGTACCTGCCCTGCTCAGTACCTGCCCTGCTCAATACCTGCCCTGCTCAGTACCTGCCCTGCTCAATACCTGCCCTGCTCAATACCTGCCCTGCTCAGTACCTGCCCTGCTCAGTACCTGCCCTGCTCAGTACCTGCTCTGCTCAGTACCTGCCCTGCTCAGTACCTGCCCTGCTCAATACCTGCCCTGCTCAGTACCTGCCCTGCTCAGTACCTGCCCTGCTCAGTACCTGCCCTGCTCAATACCGGCCCTGCTCAGTACCTGCCCTGCTCAGTGCCTGCTCTGCTCAGTACCTGCCCTGCTCAATACCTGCCCTGCTCAGTACCTGCCCTGCTCAGTACCTGCCCTGCTCAGTACCTGCCCTGCTCAGTACCTGTCTTGCTCAGTACCTGCCTTGTTCAGTATCTGCCGTCCTCACCACCCATCTGACTCAGCATGACTGAGCACACCTGGTCCTCTTGATAACCGCTGTCTCAGCATCTGTCCCGCTCAGCATCTGCCTTCCTCAGCATCCGCCTCGCTTCGCACTCGCCTTCCTCAGCACCTGCCCCGCTGAGCGTTAGCCGCACTCAGCACCAGCCCCGCTCAGCACACGCTCGCTCCTCGCCTTACAGATGCCAGCCACGCTCAGTTCTTTCTGCCACAGTCATCACCACCCTGCCGTGTGTTGAACTTGGTACGGAGGCGTACGGCGTGGAAGCGTGCTGCGTCAGTCGACCTCCGAACCAATGCTGATGGGGCTCCCCCGAGCAGATATGTATATAAAAGAGGTCTCGTCTTACATTATTTGTCAATCCTGTGGAAAGCAATTGAGCATAACCTACCATCCTACTGAAGGTAGCGAGACGAGGAGCCATAAGCCTTTTATTTTAAAGGCTCGAGATCTGGTATAAACACTCCGGCTGGGTCCATCACACCATAGGCAAGAGTCATGAGAGAGAGAGAGAGGTGAGGTTCATTGACCTATGACACACTCATCATCGCCTCCCACCACACAACAAGGTGTGGGTCGACCTACCTTTGATACCCATGTCCACGCGCTTCAGTCCCGTTCCCTTCCTGCTTGGGGTCTTAAGTCTCGATCCAAGACGACTATAGCCATGAAGACTCCATTCAGACTTCGGGTTCAACATTTAGACTCACAGATAGACCGTGATTCGACCCTCTAACCCAATATACCTCATCAGTACAACTGTTAGGAAGTCCCAGGGGCCGTAAGAGATCCCAGTCCCGGAGGCAGGTAGGGGGAGGTTAGCTGTGCCTTCCAGTGCTGGAAGTTTACTCCAAGATGTCACGTGGATGGTCATCGTCCAGCGTGGCACCAGGTAGCGCCATGCCTTCCTCGCTCTTCGCGTCGCCATAAGCTGGATGAACACGAGAGCCAGTGACTCTGTGAAGTACCTGCTCACTGGACGGTGAATCACGGTTACTCGGGACACGAATCGAGAGCATTGTGATCTCGAACCCCTCGCCTGAAGAAGGTGACTCAGCAGCAGTGGTTGTTGAAGTTCCTTCTCTTTCCCTTTCAGAGGAAGGGTGGCCAACGCCTTCTTCAAGTCGCCTGGAAGGGTCCCTGGACACTAGACATATGAGACAGCCACATGTATCCTGAACTTCCTACAGGTGTCATACATAACAGCTTCCATGTTATCCTTCGACGTGGCCATTGCTTCCCACACCTCAAAAGGGAAAGGTGTAACCTCTGTGGACTTTGAGCATCAGTAGCTAGGACGTGGCCACCAACACACACACACACACACACACACACACCAGACTTTCGGCTGAAGGACCAAATACACGAAAAGTCGCTTAGTGCTTCAACCTAAAACCTTAAACTTGTCTGTTAGTGTGTAGCATAAGATGTCCGTCAGCCGCTGAGAAAAACCAAGTTGGCTAGAGCTACTGGCGTGCTCCACCTCAGCTCTACACTGCGAGTCAGCTTATCTGGGAGACTCAGCAAACTTTGTTCAAGGCAACCAATGGGGTATATTCCCAGTGCGTCGCAGCCAAGTAGAGTTCTCAGCGGCAAAGAGGCTTAACCTGCTTTTAGACTATTGTAACCCAGTCATGAGAGATCACCTCATTCTCTGGAAACATATGGTACATTGCTAGAAAATTATATAAAGACTTGTGTTTCTGTATGTGTCGAGGTGCAACATGAAGATAAAGACAAATCGTCTGTGAATGATAAAAAAGGAGACTTACGCTCTTCAAAGCCATGTAGAAAACCATCCAGCGAGTTTGGATAAGCATTGTTATCAGTTCACTGCTCCATAGCTGGTGGTTCCATCTACCCAGGTCGCTGGTGTATCATCAGATCTATGGATACACTATGATCCTCGGGTTTTTAAAGTCCCTCACCAAATACAGACGGGAACACTTACTGGCATATCGTGTACGAGGACCATGGGTAGAAAACATATCCTCAAGCCAGTGTTTCTGGTGTCAGCAGTTCCTTTATGCCTTCCTGAAGAATAGCTTTACTTCCAGGAGACAGATGAGCGAGCAGACCAATAGATTTCCTTCTATTCTCCTTATACTTGCTAGCGTGAAGGTGTCTCTTCCACTTCGCAATGAATGATTATAATAATCCTAAGAAATACTTCCGCCTTAAGCACTACGCTGTGTGTATGCCAGTGACAGTGGCGTCTTCAAGGCGAGGGGGGGAAGTTGGCGGGCCAGGCAGCTGGAGACTGGAATGATGACACTTGTCGGGCATGCAGATCAACGAGGAGAGAGAGAGAGAGAGAGAGAGAGAGAGAGAGAGAGAGAGAGAGAGAGAGAGAGAGAGAGAGAGAGAGAGAGAGAGAGAGAAGGAGGCATCCATAACTGGACTCATGGACTATATTGTCCCCACAAAGGGCCTCAGGCAGGCACCTACAGCAGAGTTCCATAAACTAATGGTAGAGTTCATAATCAAAAGAGAGAGAGTCCTCAATGATAGATTATAATTATTATCAGTCTTCAGTGTGGGCTTGCGACATCCCCTGGGAGGCTGTGGGCTGTGTGGCCAGCGACCCGACACATAACTTGGTGAACATGTCGCAAAAAAACCCAAATTCGTAATAGTCGAGAAGAACAAAAAGTTCTCATTCCTTTAATCATTCAGTAATTATGATCACGTTCCCTATACACACACACACACACACACACACACACACACACACACACACACACACACACACACACACTTTAGTGCAAGTCTGATCCATTCGTTCATTCATTTATGTCAATAAATAATTTATCTCTGAAGATAGATTTCTTTACTGGTTATAGATTCTTGGTCATAGATGGAAGAGATAATTCGAGGATTTTATTTCATTGGCTTATACATATATATATATATATATATATATGTATATATCATTTTTTTATTTTATTTATTTTGCTTTGTCGGTGTCTCCCCCGTTAACGAGGTAGCGCAAGGAAACAGACGAAAGAATGGCCCAACCCACCCACATACACATGTATATACATACACGTCCACACACGCAAACCAGAGCAAGCCTATGTTACCTGAAGTATTCCTGAAAAATGAAGGAAAATATTGGGCAAAACTATCAGGAAAAGTTAATGATATTCTTAAGGTATTATAAGATAATGTTACAGGTTTATTTTAATACCTTTGCCGTAGAGGATTGATGAAAGGTATTTTCAAGATAAACTCATTAAATTACAGGCCTTGATGACCCCCTCCAAAACAATATATCAACCAGAGATTCATCATATTCACCATGAGCAATCGACCTTTTACTGAGGTTCACAAGCAATTCCATGACCCTGAGAGGTATACCAGAGAAATTACTGGGTGCTATTTGGTGTCTTCACTTCTCGCTACCGTCTGTACGTACGCCATCCAAGCTATTTATATTTCTCCTGCTTAGCACCAGATATCGTACGCTCCGCTGTTGAACATCTCATCCCTCCCTCCTCCCCTCACTGTACTCCCGCCCGTCTCGTAGTAAGGGGGATGTGTGTGCTTTCGCTCACCTCTCGCTCTTTTAACGCCCGTTCCCTAAACGCCTGCGTCTCTAGCTTGCAACCCCGCGCGCGCGAGAGAGAGAGAGAGACAGACAGACAGAGGGAGAGAGGGGTGGAAAGAGAGAGAGAGAGAGAGAGAGAGAGAGAGAGAGAGAGAGAGAGAGAGAGAGAGAGGAAACTGGTTAATAGCCACTGGACGCAGGACTTATTCCTTCTAAACCTAGTATTTTCTGAACCAGTCCTGCTGGACCTATTATGCTCCTCTAGTCGAAACCTGCCTCGCTTATTAAATGCTATATATATGTTTTTTTTTTTCCCCCTCCTTCTTTCGTACTTCCTCCACGTCTTCCATGCTCGACATGTAGCGCCCACTCGAGGCCTGCCGATCAGCGTCTATTTCAGCACGACGTACGATCAACATCTCCTCATCACCTGACCTCCTCATACCATGATCTGCTCAACACCTGACCTGCTCACTACCTTGACCTGCGTCATGCCTGACCTGCTCAATACCTGACCTACTCACTACCTTGACCTGCGTCATGCCTGACCTGCTCAATACCTGACCTGCTCACTACCTTGACCTGCGTCATGCCTGACCTGCTCAATACCTGACCTGCTCACTACCTTGACCTGCGTCATGCCTGACCTGCTCAATACCTGACCTGCTCACTACCTTGACCTGCGTCATGCCTGACCTGTTCAATACCTGACCTGCTCACTACCTTGACCTGCGTCATGCCTGACCTGCTCACTACCTTGACCTGAGTTACGCCTGACCTGCTCAACACCTGACCTGCTCACTACCTTGACCTGCGTCATGCCTGACCTGCTCAACACCTGACCTGCTCACTACCTTGACCTGCGTCATGCCTGACCTGCTCAATACCTGACCTGCTCACTACCTTGACCTGCGTCATGCCTGACCTGTTCAATACCTGACCTGCTCACTACCTTGACCTGCGTCATGCCTGACCTGCTCACTACCTTGACCTGAGTTACGCCTGACCTGCTCAATACCTGAATTGCTCACTACCTTGACCTGCGTAATGCCTGACCTGCTCAATACCTGATTTGCTCACTACCTTGACCTGAGTTATGCCTGACCTGCTCAATACCTGACCTGCTCACTACCTTGACCTGCGTCATGCCTGACCTGCTCAATACCTGACCTACTCACTACCTTGACCTGAGTTACGCCTGACCTGCTCAATACCTGAATTGCTCACTACCTTGACCTGCGTAATGCCTGACCTGCTCAATACCTGATTTGCTCACTACCTTGACCTGAGTTATGCCTGACCTGCTCAATACCTGACTTGCATCATACCTGACCTGTTCTATACCTGACCTGCTCAATACCTGGCTTGCATCATACCTGACCTGTTCTATACCTGACCTGCTCAATACCTGACCTACCCAATACCTGACCTGCGTCATATTTGACCTGCTCAAACCTAAACTACCCAATACCTGACCTGCGTCGTACTTGACCTGCCCAAACCTGCCCTGCTCAATACCTGACCTACGTCATACTTGACCTGATCAAACCTGAGCTTCTCATTGCCTTGACCTGCTCAATACATGACCTGATCAGTACCTGACCTGCCCAATACCTGACCTGATCAATTGTTCCTTCGACAAATATGTCTTTTTTTTTTTTTTAACATACCCCTGAACACCTCCACCGTTCACCATCTTCCCCGTGAAAGAAAACGTGTGACAGGGCCCATTAATTACCATTGTCCATACTTTCTCCGGTATACGAGAACATCTACGTTCTACATCTAGTCATTGTTGCTCTACGTCATCTTCAACACATAGGCACACCACCTACGAACACATCACTGCACAGAGGGGTCACCATACATTACAGAACCTTCGTATTGACCAAAAAAATTCTCCTCGTTTGTCTCTTCGCCTTCCGTGTGAAACGCGTCGCACTTCAAACACCAGTGCCTCCCCCCGATGAACGCCACACCTACCAGCGCTTACACCTACCAGCGCCTACACCTACCAGCGCCTACACCTACCAGCGCCTACACCTACCAGCGCCTACACCTACCAGCGCCTACACCTACCAGCGCCTACATCTACCAACGCCTACACCTACCAGCGCCTACACCTACCTGCGCCAGCAACGCTACACCTGTCATTCGCCAACGCCCGCTCAGCAACACTACACCTGCTACTGCCAACACCTGTCCAGCAAAACTACACTTATGACGAACACCTGCTAAGGAAATACCTCGCTTTTCACCAGCATCTTACCGACAACTGTGTATATTTCTTATCATCAACCATCATCATATGGTAGATGGGACGCCATAACGACCATATATGTGTGTATTGATCAACACAACAAGGGTGGTAAAGCAATGGTATATCCTGCCACGAGAAGTACTCGCTGGTCATTAGAGAAGACTCCCCTTCATTAGTGCCCTCATCACGTTTTCTTCGTGAATACTTGAAGTATCAGGATATATATATATATATATATATATATATATATATATATATATAGATATATATATAGAGAGAGAGAGAGAGAGAGAGAGAGAGAGAGAGAGAGAGAGAGAGAGAATATATATATATATAGATATAATCGATATCTATATAATAGAATATATATATATATAGATATAATAGATATCTATCTATTATACTTTGTCGCTGTCTCCCGCGTTAACGAGGTAGCGCAAGGAAACAGACGAGAGAATGGCCCAACCCACCCACATACACATGTATATACATAAACGCCCACACACGCACATATACACACCTATACATTTCAACGTATGCATACATATACATACACAGACATAGTCATACTTACTGCCTTCATCCATTCCCGTCGCCACCCCGCCACACATGAAATGGCACCCCCTTTCCACCCTGCGCGAGCGTTCGAGGTAGCGCTAGGAAAAGACGACAACATCTGGAAAACCAGTGTCTCAGGATTAGGTAGATAGGTAGCCAGCGACCCCCATAGCCACCCCCATCAGGTTCTATCCAATCAGCGTCAATCTGTCCAGGTATATGGTGCCCTTGATGCTCCTGTGGGGTTAACATCTCATTATCAAGCAGCAGGAACAGCAAAGGTGTTTACCAAATGGCTTCCTAGCTTCGTCTCTTCAATGTATATCAACTGACTGTCATATTTCTCTCTTGTGTCTCCCTTGATGATGTGATTATTACACGAAAGTGCACTTGGGAACTTTTCGTGTTTAATTTTCCCCGTGGACTCATAGGAATATATATATATATATATATATATATATATATATATATATATATATATATATATATATATATATATATATATATATATTCCTTAGGTGAGGGAGTGACCAGAGTGTAAATATGGCTGGTTCATGTGAGTGTGACGGGTGTCGATACACACCCCCCCCCCCCAGCCTGGTCTTCTCCACCTTGCTGAAATGTGGAAAGAAAAAAGATGATAAATCATAGTTGGGCGTGTGTGTGTGTGTCCGGGCAGGTGGCGTGGCGGGGAGGCGCGGGAAATACACGCCTCCCGGAGCTTAGTGGACAGTTTCAAACCCGCATCACATTCCTCCACCCACTCCTTACATGACGTCATGTACACACACGGACTACCGCCCCCCCACCCACCCCCCCTCCTGCACCGCTGTCGCCATGGTCACCAGTACTGTGTGGTCACCAGTACTGTGTGGTCACCAGTACCATAGCAATACCATGGTCACCAGTACCATAGCAATACCATGGTCACCAGTACTGTGTGGTCACCAGTACCATAACAATACCATGGTCACCAGTACTGTGTGGTCACCAGTACCATAGCAATACCATGGTCACCAGTACTGTGTGGTCACCAGTACCATAGCAATACCATGATCACCAGTACTGTGTGGTCACCAGTACTGTGTGGTCACCAGTACCATAGCAATACCATGGTCACCAGTACTGTGTGGTCACCAGTACCATAGCAATACCATGGTCACCAGTACTGTGTGGTCACCAGTACTGTGTGGTCACCAGTACCATAGCAATACCATGGTCACCAGTACTGTGTGGTCACCAGTACTGTGTGGTCACCAGTACCATAGCAATACCATGGTCACCAGTACTGTGTGGTCACCAGTACTGTGTGGTCACCAGTACCATAGCAATACCATGGTCACCAGTACTGTGTGGTCACCAGTACTGTGTGGTCACCAGTACCATAGCAATACCATGGTCACCAGTACCATAGCAATACCATGGTCACCAGCACCATAGCAATACCATGGTCACCAGCACCATAGCAATACCATGGTCACCAGTACTGTGTGGTCACCAGTACTGTGTGGTCACCAGTACCATAGCAATACCATGGTCACCAGTACTGTGTGGTCACCAGTACCATAGCAATACCATGGTCACCAGTACTGTGTGGTCACCAGTACCATAGCAATACCATGGTCACCAGTACTGTGTGGTCACCAGTACTGTGTGGTCACCAGTACTGTGTGGTCACCAGTACTGTGTGGTCACCAGTACCATAGCAATACCATGGTCACCAGTACTGTGTGGTCACCAGTACTGTGTGGTCACCAGTACCATAGCAATACCATGGTCACCAGTACTGTGTGGTCACCAGTACCATAGCAATACCATGGTCACCTGTACTGTGTGGTCACCAGTACCATAGCAATACCATGGTCACCAGTACTGTGTGGTCACCAGTACTGTGTGGTCACCAGTACCATAGCAATACCATGGTCACCAGCACCATAGCAATACCATGGTCACCAGCACCATAGCAATACCATGGTCACCAGTACCATAACAATACCATGGTCACCAGTACTGTGTGGTCACCAGTACCATAGCAATACCATGGTCACCAGCACCATAGCAATACCATGGTCACCAGTACTGTGGTCACCAGCACCATAGCAATACCATGGTCACCAGTACTGTGGTCACCAGCACCATAGCAATACCATGGTCACCAGTACTATGGTCACCAGTACCATAGCAATACCATGGTCACCAGCACCATAGCAATACCATGGTCACCAGCACCATAGCAATACCATGGTCACCAGTACTGTGTGGTCACCAGTACCATAGCAATACCATGGTCACCAGTACCACGCTACCATGGTCATTATAACCGTGAAAACAACTATGATTCTCACCCTTACTGTGATCACCATTCCCATGGCTATAAGCACTATAATCACCATTCTCATGGTCACCAATGCTTTCGTTGCCTCTGCTACACTTACACGGGTGTGTGTGGGGGGGTTGTATTGTCACCAGGACCTGTGCTCACAAGCATCATAACCACCATTAACAACATGGTCACCATTTCTCACGACGTCACCAGCAAGACCTGTACGGTCACCAATGTTTGCCCACGTCCTAGTAACGCTGCAGTGGTAACACTCACACAGTCACCATTGTCACATCTCGATGGTCACCAGTTCAGAGAGTCACAACCAAAATTACTGGTCACCAGTCCCCAAGCAGCTACAACCTAATGCTAATATCTCATTAATATTGTGGCTTACCCACCCATTTAACTATCTATCTATCTGTCTATCTATCTATCTATCTACTTATCTATCCATCTATCTTTCTATATATCTATCTATCTATATATCTATTATCTATCTATCTTCAACCTACCTACCTGACTATCTATCTATCTATCTATCTATCTATCTACTAACCTACTAATCTATCTATCTGTCTGTCTATCTATTCATCTTTCTATCTGTCTATCTATCTATCTATCTATCTATCTATCTATCTATCTACCAATCTATTTATCTATTCATTTATCTATCTATCTATCTACCTATCCATCTGTCCATCTATCCAAGAAATCACACCTTACGTTTGAGGATTTTGGCGAGAGAGACACACACACACACACACACACACACACACACACACACACACACAGCCAATTGTCACGTTGGAGAAGCATGTCCTTGGGTTATGTAAGCAAGGTTAGGACGGGTGTCCGTGTACTTGAAGAGGACTACATCTCCGTTTGTGTGCAAAAAGGCCAGAAAACGACGAGAGGGAGGCGAATTTACGGGAGAGCCGAGTGGTGGAATAGAAGATATGGCAGGGGTTTGTTTGTATGTATGGGGTCTGATCTGGGTCATGTGTAGGAGGTTATTTGTATGTATGGGGTCTGACCTGGGTAGTGTAGGAGGTTATCTGTATGCATGGGGTCTGACCGGGGTCATGTGGGAGGCTATCTGTATGTATGGGATCTGACCTGGGTCATGCAGGAGGTTATCTGTATGTATGGGGTCTGACCTGGGTCATGTGTAGGAGGTTATCTGTATGTATGGGGTCTGACCTGGGTCATGTTTGAGGTTATCTGTATGTATGGAGTCTGACCTGGGTAGTGTAGGACGTTATCTGTATGTATGGGGTCTGACCTGGGCACTGTAGGAGGTTAGGTTAAGTTTGGTTAGGTCTGTCTGTCTGTCTGTGTGTGCGCGCGCGCGTGCGTGTGTGTTAGGTGCATATATACATAGGAGTAAAGACATGTTACATATACGTATACAAGGTTAAGAGACGGGGCAACACGAGTGTAAAGTTCTCTCCCCGTAATACACCTAATAGCAATTACACACACACACACACACACACACACACACACAACACACACACCAACACACACCTCCTTTATCTTCCCTACACGAGATGACAAATGAAACTTTCACTCGAAAGTTGTGAAACACACATTTTGTTCCCTCCTTGGAAGGCCACCTTTACGATGCCATTCTTGGCCACGGTGATGGTGGCTGGCGTATTGAAGAGCACACCCGGCATGTGTTAGGGGCAGGCACGTCCTTCACCGTGAAATTTCCACGAAAAAACACACAAGCGAGCGATCAACTGCCACGGGGAGCTGTGTG
>NC_092232.1:51764981-51947481 GCF_036320965.1 Panulirus ornatus
CAGTCAGTAAGAGTTCTTTCCACGCCTTCCACTCCTTCTCAGGAGCAACAGCCAGCAGGGAAAAGAAGCGAAGAAAAACAGCTATCAAGCACTGGTGAAGCAGACCTGTGTGGAATTTGATCGGTAAGAACGAGAGGGGAAAATCCAATCACTTCATAAAACATTGGAATGAGAAAAAGGAATTCATGTACATGTATCTTTTGTTATGTATTTATTTGATGCCTGAAATGATGATAAAAGTTCTCTGTCAGGTTTTTGAAATTACTTATATAGTCTTTGCATCAACACATCTTTTAGCTTTGACTTGAATATCATTTCAGTTGCTCTGGTGACTGTATTTTCTTGTATTTCAAGAAAAAGTCGTCTTGTTTCACGTTTTCAAATATATTCAAAGTTCTAAAGATTCCTATTAGGTCACAGCTAAGGCTACACATCTTGAGAGAAAAGATTTCCTCTTAACCTCTCTTCCTACAGCAGATTTTGGAATGCGTTTGGTCGACCACTTTTTAGCATGTTCCAGTTCTTTTGACTTTTTTTGTAGTCTAGGGAACAGTGTTTGGTCTAATACGGGGTAATAAAAAGGGTTAGAATCGTTTCCAGTGTTCAGTAATCCTCGAATGATTTCACAGTCTCGCTCACTCAGCTCTACCCTCCTGCTTTTGGATCATCAACAAATCTGGATATGTCAGATGTATGAGACACGGTCTAAGATCATTCAAACTACTCTCTGTGCAGCTGCAGTGCAATGTATTTCTGGCATTAAACGCGGCGTTCCGCTTGTACTCCAGTGCTGACGAAGAAATAAAAATGATAACCACAGCCTCGGTGTTTGACAAGAGTCTGAAATAAACACACCGAATGCGCTGACATGTATGTGCAGGGGACGGAACCAGGCAGTGGCGATAGACACCCCTCACCGCCTGACCCTACTGATGTGCATAGTGCCTAATTCATATAGTTTTTTCATGGAATTATGTCTTAATTTTATGTAGCACAGTTAGGTACTAGTGTAGTAGCAATGTTCCGTATGATACTGGCTTTTCTGTCATTCATAACACCAAGAGGTAAGTTCCCCTGAGCAATGTTGACAATGTATTTTGCATTTTTTTTTTTTTTTTTTGCCACCAGCAATTTTTCAATGTTCGTTCCGATTATCTTAAATTCTACACTGCAGCAGAATCATTAACAAAAAAAAAAAATGTTTTAAGAGCGGTTCTCCTTAAAGGCTCAGTATTGTGTATATTGGTAAAATACTAAACAAATTATCATGTCCATCAGTAAAACCACCAGTTGACTATATCATAACGCGAGTTTTACCGACAAGCTAACATTTGAGTCGTTTTTAAAGCTAGAAGTACAATCCAATCATAATTCAGTTTCATGGAAGTTTAATCCTACGGAGCTACAGTCGTCAATTGTCTACCAGTATAAGTACAACAGTTGTGATGCTTTGTATATATTGGCAAGACGAAGCCACACCTCCAGACGCACGGTCACAAACACCTTAGGCGGTCATTACGAACGAACTGCCTCATTACCAAACTGCCCTTCTCAGCCATACGTAACCCACGCTTCTCACGACATTGCCTGCCTAATGTAGGCTTGGAACCCCTCTGTGCTGGCCAGTGGCTCGTCAGACACTGGCCTGGTCATACCTGAGACCCCCTTCTGGCCTAGAAGAACAAACCAACTCTAAGTAACAATAAGGTATTGACAGAGTTGTTGTGTTTATAGATAAGGTTTATTAGGGTTTGGGTAGAACTGTTTCGTTGTTTTGAAATGTGTATCTTAAACGTTAGGGGTGTTTGATTGTGAACTGTTGAATTTGAATTCTCGTTTAGAAAATACTGTCTCTGTCGAATCTATTATATGCCACGATTTGAAGTTGGCTTGTTATGGTTTGTTAGTCATCATCAATTTTCTGTTTTGTTTTTCTATTATTTTGTTCACGTTGGGCTTTTATGATACATATTTTCAAAAAAAAACTTTTTCGAGTTTATGCTTTATAACAGAAAATCATAATGTATATATTATATGCGTTTTATCCATTCTTTTGTAGGTTCAGTTGATGGTATATGAAACTACCGAAACGCACTCCAACGACCCACGGATGCTCAGCCTAGCCCTGGTGAGTCTTTGCGCACACACAAACACGCACACCCACACACATTATTTTTGAAGATTTTTTTTCATTTTTAGTTATCATTATTATTATTATCATTTATTATTATTATTCAGCTGTGTCTTTTCTTTACAAATGTCGTATTCTGCCGTATCTTATCGAAGTAAAATCCAAGCGAAAATTCGAAGTGGAATGAGTAAAGATGAAGTCACTGTTGTCTAACTCATAGTAGTGTTGTCACTGATAACAGTGTTGTCACTGTTACCTGACTGGTGACAGTGTGGTCACCGTTACCTTATTGATTAATGATGTGGTTACTGTTACCAAGCATTGTGACAAGAGGTGTCTCCTAAGCTATCCGTGGTTGGAACAATATGTAGTATATTGTTACCTCGCGTTGGGGTTATGAATGGTTGAAAATGAAGGTTTCTGTCATTTTAGTCGTTTTTCCCTCGTCAAGAGTTAATTAGGACGGTGAGAGCGGCAGTGGGAGAGGGAGAGAGGGAGGAAGGGAGAGTTAGTAGAATATAGGAAGGGAGACAGGAAGGAAGGAAGGGGAGGGAGGCCGACTTAAGAGAGTTAGTGAGAGGAAGGAAAGGAGGTAGACGGGTAGAGTGGGAGTTTATAAGAGAGGGACAGTGAGAGAGTAGTGAAGAGTCGTTCGTTATTCGTATGGGAGAAAATGGGACATGAGGGGGTGACTTTTATTTTTTTCCCTCGCATCCCAACCTCGAAAATTAACTTTCAGCAGAACCACACAAACTTTGACGGAAATTCAGTGAACGGAAACCAAAATTTTTTCTCCTACCCCCCCAGTCCCCAGTAACCCAAGCGTGAGTGAGGTCTAGGAGGGTGAACTTACCGGATATATGAGGTGGATTCACTCATAACTCATACCAGCTCCTTCCTCACGACCGGTTGTACCAGAAATCATCTTCATTCACCAAAGTCTGGAAAAGTAATTCATATTTTTTTATCTTTTACCCTATCCGAAGATACGTTTTTTTTTTTTTTTTACTACGGTACTTTAAACTACTTAGAAAAGTAGTTCTGAAGTACATTGAGATTTCGAAAGTCAAGAATGTGTCATTCCCTCGCTCTCTTGTTTTATGGTAAATGATTACTTTTAATTCCAGACTTAATGATTACGACCACTTTCAGACGTAATGATTACGACCACTTTTAGACGTAATGATTACGACCACTTTCAGACGTAATGATTACGACCACTTTTAGACGTAATGATTACGACCACTTCCTTCGCTTTTGCGTCATTCCTTCATTTTGGAGCCAAATGGCTGGATATTTGATAGATCTGTGTGCCTTGATTCAGTACGACCCAACATCATTTCAAATTCTTTTTTCAACCTCTTTTCTCTAATATAGAGCTTTGCCGATTTTGTCTTGTTATGCAAAAGAGGTCTACTCTCCCAAAAATCTATTTAAAAATCTTCATTTAAACTTCAGGGGTCAATTTGAGCCAACCTTGGTAAAGATGGTCATTGGGTGGTAACTTTCCAGGGGAAAAAAAATGCGTGTGGCGACCCCAGACACTATCCAACATGGCCGCTGTTGTGAGAATATTATCAAAAATGCTCAGAACTTTTCCACATCTGAGATGTAACTTCATAGATTGTGTTTTCTGTGTGATATATATATATATATATATATATATATATATATATATATATATATATATATATATATATATATACATATATATATATATATATATATATATATATATATATATATATATATATATATTTTTTTTTTTTTTTTCAAACTATTCGCCATTTCCCGCGTTAGCGAGGTAGCGTTAAGAACAGAGAACTGGGCCTTTGAGGGAATATCCTCACCTGGCCCCTTCTCTGTTCCTTCTTTTCGAAAATAAAAGAAAAAAAAAAATGAGAGGGGTGGATTTCCAGCCCCCCGCTCCCTCCCCTTTTAGTTGCCTTCTACGACACGCAGGGAATACGTGGGAAGTATTCTTTCTCCCCTATCCCCAGGGATATATATATATATATATATATATATATATATATATATATATATATATATATATATATATATATATATATAATTTCGACTTATTTTCCTCAATCATTCAAATGGGTTTTATTTTCGAGGTAAAGAAAAAAAATCGCCTAAAGATATGGCCAAATTTAAGGAGAGCCCCATGGGAACTTTTAGTATTCAGATGATGTTACACTTGCTCGATCATTTATCATAAAACTTCTACTCCTGACGAAGTGGTGGATGTGGTGGTCCTCGATGACTTCCTAAGGCGATGATAAGGTGGTCCTCGACTCCTTCATATGGAGATGATAAGGTGGTCCTCGACGACTTCATAAGGCGATGATAAGGTGGTCCTCGACACCTTCATAAGGAGATGATAAGGTGGTCCTCGACAACTTGATAAGGATATGATAACGTGGTCCTCGACACCTTCATAAGGAGATGATAAGGTGGTCCTCGACGACTTCATAAGGAGATGATAAGGTGGTCCTCGACAACTTGATAAGGATATGATAACGTGGTCCTCGACACCTTCATAAGGAGATGATAAGGTGGTCCTCGACGACTTCATAAGGAGATGATAAGGTGGTCCTCGACAACTTGATAAGGATATGATAACGTGGTCCTCGACAGCTTGAGAAAGACGATACGAATTAAAGAAAAAAGAGAGATAATCAATCCTCACTCACACTATCTATCTTGTCTTGCCTCCTCCTTCAATACTTGGGTAAGGTCGGCATACCAACCAGTCGACCTAAAATGGCCAGAAATACGACTACTACTGCAACCCCCCCCGCGCCCCCCCCCCCCCCACATCATCTTGAGTGCATCTTGCTTAACGTCTTCTCAAAGTCTTCCCTCGATATTCTCAAATATCGAAGTATATTCATTTCCACCGCAGGGGGGGAGGGGGAGATATGAATCTTCGGCAATAATCTCAAACTTGTATTTTGGCTCTTTGACAACGTTGCTGATGAGATGTATTGGCTAAATTATGCAGGTAGTGGTTTTTTTTTTCTGTTTCTTTTCTTCAACAGAAAAATTTTAGGGACTTCTTTTTTGGAGGGGGGAGGGATGAGTTGGGTAGGGGAGGGGAAGAGGTGTGTGTGTGTGTGTGTGTGTGGGGAGGAAGAAGGAGGAGGAGGAGGGGGGAGTTGTTGTTGTGGGGGGGGTGGTAGTGGATGATGATGGTGGTGCAGGCTTGGAAGACTGTGTCCACAATGGGAATTTGTTTTACTAAAACTTGCTATTTTTGCACATATCCGGCTGGAAAACCCAAGGGGTCATGGCAAACCCTGAACCCCCCCATGATGATGTCTTCTCCCACCCAGATGCCTGGGGTGCCTCACACTCGTCTCACAAACTGGGTAACCACTGCCTCAGATGAGATGGCCAATCACATGCAGACCTGACAGAACGACCACTCACACTTAGAGGGGGACCATTATATGCTGTACCATGGACTGGATGACTGTAACATGCTGAACCATGGACTGGATGACTGGTACATGCTGACAGAACGACCACTCACACTTAGAGGGGGACCATTATATGCTGAGCCATGGACTGGATGACTGTAACATGCTGAACCATGGACTGGATGACTGTAACATGCTGAACCATGGACTGGATGACTGTAACATGCTGAACCATGGACTGGGTGACTGTAACATGCTGAACCATGGACTGGATGACTGTAACATGCTGAACCATGGACTGGATGACTGTAACATGCTGAACCATGGACTGGATGACTGTAACATGCTGAGCCATGGACTGGATGACTGTAACATGCTCAGCCATGGACTGGGTGACTGTAACATGCTGAGCCATGGACTGGGTGACTGTAACATGCTGAGCCATGGACTGGGTGACTGTAACATGCTGAGCCATGGACTGGATGACTGTAACATGCTGAACCATGGACTGGATGACTGTAACATGCTGAACCATGGAGAGCCAGAGACGAAGGAGGCCATCATATGCTGACCCACAGCCTGGGTGATGACAGATACATACAGAGTCATCAGAACCACAGACAGGGTGACACTCATAATCTGTGCCACACAGACTGGGTTATCCATCACATACTGAAGAACAGACTATGGGTGATCATGTCATGCTGAGGCACCAGACGGGGTATCCATGACATGCTGACCCATCTGGACCACATCATTATGCTGAATGCCACAGACTGGATGCCTTTATAACTATGATCATGATGCTGTATACCTCAATCTGTGATGAAGTTATGCAACCTCTTGCCCAGGCAGCAAACAGACAGGGGAATTGACCCAGTATGTACGACAACATCAGACCCACTCGAAGTGTCTCATTGACTACAGTTCACCCTGAATCCTGCCTAAGATACTGCCTCTGTCGTTAAACCCATCCATCGCCACACGTTTCTCGGAACATATCTACGTATACGTGACTTAACCTTAAACACCCAAGACGACCACTGACGCTTCTGGGGTTGCTGTAAGTAGGATCAATACATTCCCCACCTGAACTCTCTCTTAAGATGACCTCTCGAACTGTGAACAGTGATGAGGCTAAATGACACTTCCAGTAATAACCATCATAGCCTCCCTCCAAAGCCCTGGTCCCAGCTAAAACGAGCGATGTAGTTATGGATATCTCACAGGGCAGCCACCATGCTCCTGAGCCCTCCAGCTCCAACGCTCGTCTCGTGTACCTTCCCGGCCCCAACAGTTGTAACCCAGAACCTCTCTACCATGACACTCTTTCCCCCCCGAACCTTCCTAGCACCGTCCCTGTACATCAGACCTTAAGTCCTGTACCCACAACCCTCCCAGGATGACTGGGATGCCATAAGCCTTCTTCCTAGACGACATTTCGACCACTTAACTCAACCAGGTCCTGTTCTGTACCCATAAGGCTTTCCAGACGATAGATCTTTGACACTGAACTCATAGCGCACTATTCCCTTCCATCTCTTTCCAGCCTGAAGTCCCACAAGACGACTGCTATTCCAGCTAAATCCCATCCATTGTGTGTTATTTTGTTCCTTGTCACGCGCGTCGCAGAAGAACAAGTAAAATAGCCTCATTCGGGGGATCGAACCAGTTAACCCCGTATTAGGACGACTATGGAAGTCATTCACCACCGCTGGTCCCTCCTTCGTGATACACATACTAAACTCCCCCATGTATGTCCACCTAACCTTTTCCAGGACACAAGAAAGTATAGCCACTGAATGACCTCTTATCTTCCAGGTACGAGGGCGTCAGAGCGCTGGAAGGCGTGGTCCTGGATGACGAATGTTTTCACTCGACCTCCCTCTCTCTTTCCCTCCCTGCCTCTGTACGAGCTATGGCCACTCCCACCCTCGGGGACAACCAGACTTCCCCTGGCGTATGGACGAGAGAGGAGGTGAAGCGTTCTGGTGGCGTCACTACAAGTTGACTGAGGTAAGGTGGTTCCATCACCCACTCTTAAACTGTGACACAGACCTCACTACGAACACCTCTCTCTCTCTCTCTCTCTCTCTCTCTCTCTCTCTCTCTCTCTCTCTCTCTCTCTCTCTCTCTCTCTCACACACACACACACACACATCATAACTCTCCTGCATCGCCTGCCTCACGTGTCTCTTCATAGTGTGGTGATAGAATTAGAGAGAATACAGAGAATAGAAACAAAACTCATTTCAATGTTTGGAGATATACATTATGAAGGAAGGTTCAGAGCTCTGAAATTTATATTAAAAAAAAAATGCTCGGATTCCGAGTAGATCGAATAAAAGCATTATTTGATAATTACGAGAGCATAACTTACGATGATTTCCAGGTAGATAAAAATGATACAGCCAAAGATAAGAGCATGAAGTTCGAGGGGAGATAATGATACAAATGGGGTCAAACGTTTCTTTGTAAGAGGGTCATAGAAAATTGGCATAGACCACTATCAGTTACTATCGAGGTAAAAGCTCTTCATATGATTAATGCATACCTATAAAAAGACCTTGATTATATTGATCATCAACGCCATTATCTTTTTGAAGAGTCACCATGTTCTATGAACAATCTTTCAAATACTTTTCCGCCTGCAATTCTAAGAGCTGAAATGTTTCCCCTGGAAAGTACACATCAGCTGAGCACACTACACCAGTCTGTATTATTCCTTTATATTTTCTTATATTGTCCGTGTCTGTGTAACTTGTGTTATATGATGGTCTGTAGCATATTGTCTCATCAGTGTACACTGTAGCATACGATGGTCTGCAACACTGTCCATTTCACTGTACATTATGTGATGGCCTTTAGTGGTGGGTGGGGAGAAGCCTTGGTGTTTTGCTATACCATATCCATCTATGATAATGGATGGGGAGGAGCCTTACAGTTTTGATATACTGTATCCATCTATAGTGGTGGGTGGGGAAGGACCTTGCTGTTTTGATATACTATATACATCTACAGTGGTGGATGGGGAGAAGCCTTTCTGTTTTGATATACTGTATCCATCTATAGTAGTGGGTGGGAAGGGACCGTGCTGTTTTAATATACTGTATCCACGTAGTGATGGGTGGGGAGGGACCTTGCCCCATTATTATCCTATCTTCATCTATTGTGGTAGGAGGGAATGGGCCTTACTGCAATACTCTCCTGTGTCCATCTGTAATGGTAGGTGGGGAGGGAAGTGATTTCTCTTCTGTCTTGTCTTTTATCTATCTAGATGAGGAATCCAGCATACCGTTTTCTGTCTTTCTCAAGCTTATGTCACACCATAAGCTCTTGTTCTTCCATGTCCTTTCTACGTTCACACGTTACTCCAAGCTCTCCTCTCCCATCTATCTCACGCATCTCATTTCTCATTTGCCCCACAGCTTACCTCTCTCACTTGCCTCACAGCCCACAACACACAGAGCACCAGGCCAACAGACCTCCGGCTGACGACATGGTACACAGGTGTTTGTAAGCATTCCACCTCCTCCATGACAGAAGAGGGAGGCCCCCCCAAGGTTCCTGGTGAGGGGTTCAACGAAGAGGGCTGGTGTGGGCGTCGAGCGGTCTGGGGTGGGCGTCGACAGGAGAGCAGGTGGTGGGCGTCAGGAGGGCTGGGGTTGTGGACGTCGGGAGGGCAGACGGTGGGCGTCGGGCCGGCTGGGGTAGTAGATGTCGGGAGGGCAGATGGTGGGCGTCGGGCGGGCTGGGGTGGGCGGCGTCGGGAGGGCAGGTGGTGGGCGTCGGGAGGGCTGGGCGAGGTTGCTGGGATTCCCTGGGTGTTGTGAGGTCACCCGGTCCACACCTGGTGTTGCGCCTCCCTCCCTGGGCCATCACTTCTCCCCGGTCCACCCTACCCCGAGGTCCTGCCCGCCAGCCTCCCTCTCCACACACCTCCTGTTGCCAACCGGGGTTCATCACGGCCCAGTAAGGTTCACCACAGCTCACCAGCATCCACCACAGCCCAGTAAAGTTCACCACAGCTCAGCAGGATCCATCAGAACCCAGTATAGTTCACCACAGCTCAGTAGGACCCACCACAACCCAGTAAATATCACCACAGCTCGGCAGGATCCACCAGAACCCAGTATGGTTCACCACAGCTCAGTACGACCCACCAGAACCCAGTATAGTTCACCACAGCTCAATAGGACCCACCACAACCCAGTAAGGTTCACCACAGCTTACCAGGATTCACCACAGCCCAGTAAGGTTCACCACAGCTCAGCAGGATACACCACCATAGCTCAGCAAAGATCCACCACAACCCAGCGTAGCTCACCACAGCTCAGCAGGATCCACCACAACCCAGTGTCGTTCACCACAGCTTAGGTAACTTCACCACAGAAGATCTGTAGGTTCACAATGCGCCACCTTCAGCTGTAGGGTCCTATCAGGGTTCGGTGGAGGTCGTCAAGCTTCGTTTGAATTCAGCAGGGTCCGCCAGGGTCCAGCATGGTTCAGCAGGCCCCGAGGACCAGACAAGGTTCAGCAGGGTCCGCCAGGGTCCAGCATGGTTCAACAGGCCCCAGAGGACCAGACAAGGTTCAGCAGGGTCCGCCAGGGTCCAGCATGGTTCAACAGGCCCCAGAGGACCAGACAAGGTTCAGCAGGATCCGCCAGGGTCCAGCATGGTTCAACAGGCCCCAGAGGACCAGACAAGGTTCAGCAGGGTCCGCCAGGGTCCAGCATGGTTCAATAGGCCCCAGAGGACCAGACAAGGTTCAGCAGGGTCCGCCAGGGTCCAGCATGGTTCAACAGGCCCCAGAGGACCAGACAAGGTTGAGCAGGGTCCGCCAGGGTCCAGCATGGTTCAACAGGCCCCAGAGGACCAGACAAGGTTCAGCAGGATCCGCCAGGGTCCAGCATGGTTCAACAGGCCCCAGAGGACCAGACAAGGTTCAGCAGGGTCCGCCAGGGTCCAGCATGGTTCAATAGGCCCCAGAGGACCAGACAAGGTTCAGCAGGGTCCGCCAGGGTCCAGCATGGTTCAACAGGTCCTAGAGGACCAGACAAGGTTCAGCAGGGTCCGCCAGGGTCCAGCATGGTTCAACAGGCCCCAGAGGACCAGACAAGGTTCAGCAGGGTCCGCCAGGGTCCAGCATGGTTTAACAGGTCCCAGAGGACCAGACAAGGTTCAGCAGGGTCCGCCAGGGTCCAGCATGGTTCAACAGGCCCCGGAGGACCAGACAAGGTTCAGCAGGGTCCGCCACATCATGGTTCAACAGGCCACAGAGGACCAGCCATAGTTCGTCAGTACCCATGTATCGTTGATCTGAGTTCAACATGGTCCAGGACGGGGCCCTGAATGCTCCACTTCGATTGGATCTTCGGCGATTATTTGTCTCTGCTAAGCTGCCAGTAGGACTGCCAAAGCCAAGGAGAGTTTGACGAAGAAGAAGAAAAGAGAACTACCAGAGCCAAGGAGAGTTTGAAGAAGAAGAAGAAAAGAAAAGGAAAATAAAATACATCAAAGAAAGGAGTGAGGGTGGACAGATGACGGAGGGAGAGTAAGATATACAAGGAGGACAGTGACGGAGGGGGATGATTATACACATATAGGTAAGGAGAAAGAGCATAAAGGGAGTAAAGAAAGGAAAATTGATAGCTGAGGGAGGGATGGGGAAGGAAGGAAAGAGAAAAGACCGTTAGATACGCAAGGGAGGGAGGACATATTGGAAGGAGATGGGTGCAAATGTACGAGAGAGAGAGAGAGAGAGAGAGAGAGAGAGAGAGAGAGAGAGAGAGAGAGAGAGAGAGAGAGAGAGAGAGAGCAGCAGCAGCAGCAGCAACGCCAACATAGCGGTGTACAAAAAAAAGAAGAAGGTTGAGGAGAGAAGCGATGCCAGGAGAATTAACGAGGCGGGAGGCTACCCCCTGTTTTTTTATATGTATATATATACATTACACTCTCACTAATAGAGAGGTGGAGGATGAACCATCTCAAGCACGTGAGGAGTACTCCAACCAGGTCGAGTAGGACCTTCTCTAGATGTAGAACAGTTGACCACAGGGAATGACATAGGTATGGGTTCTACGCAAAGTCCCTGCTTTTGAGAGGCAGATTGTGGGATGTTGATTATGTGATGGCAGGGTTCTGAACACAAGGTACTTACCACACTGTGGCAGGGACTTGAAGAACAAGTCTCACTTTAAGGGGAGGTCTCTCTGTAACGGGAGTCGTACTGTAATAGGCATCTCTATGTAACGGGAGTCGTACTGTAGTAGGGGTCTCTCTGTAACAGGAGTCGTACTGTAATAGGGGTCTCTTTGTACCGAGAGTCGTACTGTAATAGGGGTCTCTCTGTAACGGGAGTCGTACTGTAATAGGGGTCTCTCTCTAACGGGAGTCGTACTGTAATAGGGGTCTCTCTGTACCGAGAGTCGTACTGTAATAGGCGTCTCTCTGTAACGGGTGTCGTACTGTAATAGGGGTCTCTCTGTACCGAGAGTCGTACTGTAATAGGGGTCTCTCTGTACCGAGAGTCGTACTGTAATAGGCGTCTCTCTGTAACGGGTGTCGTACTGTAATAGGGGCCTCTCTGTACCGAGAGTCGTACTGTAATAGGGGTCTCACGCTAATAGGAGTCTATCTGTAACTGAAGTTGTACTGTAACATGAGTCAAAATTTGATAGGGGTCTCTCTCTGTAAAATTAGTCTTTTCACTGTAACTTTTCAACATCACTGCAGCCTCTAGATGTAACAGGGGCTTCACTGTAGCGGGAATCTCTCACTGTAGCAAGGATATCACACAGGAGCTGGGGTTACTGGGTGGAAATTGCTCAGTACAAAGGGGAAGACGAAGAGGTCGCCGAAGTCCCATAGCTTGGCCGCCAAGTAACAGAAGGGAGGTGGTTGAGGTTCGTTGATTTGGAAATTAAGGAGCGATTGTCGGGTTTTAGGGTTGCTGGAGGAGGAGGTGTATGTCGCCGGGGTTGTTGGAGGGATTGCTGGAGGAGGAGAGGTGTGCCGCCGGTGTTGTTGGAGGAGGAGAGGTGTGTCGCCGGGGTTGCTGGAGGAGGAGAAGTGTGTCGCCGTGGTTGCTGGAGGAGGAGGTGTATGTCGCCAGGGTTGCTGGAGGAGGAGAGGTGTGTCGCCGGGGTTGCTGGAGGAGGAGAAGTGTGTCGCCGTGGTTGCTGGAGGAGGAGGTGTATGTCGCCGGGGTTGCTGGAGGAGGAGAGGTGTGTCGCCGGGGTTGCTGGAGGAGGAGAAGTGTGTCTCCGGGGTTGCTGGAGGAGGAGAGGTGTGTCGCCGGGGTTGCTGGAGGAGGAGAGGTGTGTCGCCGTGGTTGCTGGAGGAGGAGAAGGTGTGTCGCCGTGGTTGCTGGAGGAGGAGAAGTGTGTCGCCGGGGTTGCTGGAGGAGGAGAAGTGTGTCGCCGGGGTTGCTGGAGGAGGAGAAGTGTGTCGCCGTGGTTGCTGGAGGAGGAGAAGTGTGTCGCCGGGGTTGCTGGAGGAGGAGAAGTGTGTCGCCGGGGTTGCTGGAGGAGGAGAAGTGTGTCGCCGTGGTTGCTGGAGGAGGAGAGGTGTGTCGCCAGGGTTGCTGGAGGAGGAGAAGTGTGTCGCCGGGGTTACTGGAGGAGGAGAAGTGTGTCGCCAAGGTCCTGCAGGAACTGGAGAAGAAAATGAAGTGAATGGCGTGAGGGGAAGTCCTTGCCTGTAGAGGATAGGGTCGTCATCACCTGGAAAGCGCTGCTTCTGACGATGGTGAAGCCGAGCAGACTCCTGTGCTAAAGACGAACGTGAAGTCGCATGGCTTTTTTCAGGCGCCAGAGCAGTGAGCTCGCGGTCTTGAGCCAAGCTTTTGGACTGCTTGAGCTGAGGAACTGCAATGATGCCCGGATGTTCAAGGGGGCAAACTGCGTCTGTCACGAAGGTGATTTGAGTGGTCGAGGTCTCCGGGCGGACGACAGATGAAGGTGGACCTCCACTCGTGAAGGTCAGTTTTGGGTAACTGTTCGTTATCTCGTTCGTGACCCATCTAGGTCACATAGTCACGTGAGGTTAATTTGAGGAGCTTCCATGATATAGTTACAGTGTATCTCGTGGCTATGTTGGCTGTGTAGGTGAATGCGTCGCAGTATCAGGTGGCTGTCAGAAAGGCAAGGCTTTACGAAGGAAGTTGTACAGTATCCTGACGCTGTTTTTGATAGAGAAATGTTAGACTTAGTGTGGTAATAGGAGGAAATTATTTAGATGGCTGAGAAAAGAAAGCTTTGAAGGAACAGAGAATGTCGGAACTTAGTTCATCAGTTTGTTTATGTCATTTCTGAGTGGCATACATTCAATTTCTGGTGTAATTTTATTTTTCAACTTAGAATCGTGAGCGAATTTTGAAATCTAACGACGCAGTTTATTCTAAATGTTATAGATAATGTATGAAAAAAAGGTACACTGTATTTTACACCCAGTCAATTTTGAAGTTAGATCATTACCCACTACTCTTGTTTGCGACTGGTCAACCATTGTTTTTAACTACAGAAGTACAACCCTATCTATACCATGTGACTTAAATTTTACGAGTAATCTTTGATAGGAGATTAAAACGAAATTTTCTGAAAATCTAGTTAAGAGACATTAACCATTTTATTTTCATCATATTTGTTGATTATGTCATGGAAGAAACTAACAGCTTTAACAGACGTGAAATATATTGTCATTTTATTAGGTAATGAACTCCTTAATGATTTACAATCTCGTAAGAACACTAAATGCAAATATTAATTGAACTGGAGGATAGTTTCTGGGCAGAAGCATATCAACCCAGTTCCAATCCTGGTGTATCATTGGCAAACTTCCATTCGTGTGTAATTTGACTGTAGCAAACGACTCGTTGTGGAGGAGGACTGGGAAATGTTCCTCTACTGCTCCCCTTCCTGCCATCTGGTTGTGATGAACACTTGGACGAGGGTGAGGTAGATCTTGATGATGACTGGGTGTTCAGTGACGTCAGGTGGGGGTAAGTGAGTGGTGAGAGGTCTGGGCAAGACAGGAGCATCCTTGTAGTTTGCAGTGGTGGTTGTAGAATGTAGCAGCCTTGCTGGTCGGGCAAGCTGGTCGCGACATGTCACCAAGGCTCGTAGAAAAGACGAGAGGGGAGGGAGGTAAGTGTGTGTGTGTGTGTGTGTGTGTGTGTGTGTGTGTGTGTGTTGGGATAGGAGGGAAAGGTAGGATTACAGCTGTGGGGTTATGGTTTGGTCGAGACCCAGGGAGGAAAGTTGATAATGATCAGCACTATGTGAACGTTTGCAAAACTCTCTCTCTCTCTCTCTCTCTCTCTCTCTCTCTCTCTCTCTCTCTCTCTCTCTCTCTCTCTCTCTCTCTCTCTCTCTCTCTCTCTCTCTCTCGGCAAAATCGAGGATATAGAGAACTGGGTTAAAAAGAACCTAAATTCTGGATCCAAGAAAGAAGAGAAATGTACTGTATATGATGATTCATTCGTGGCAAGAAGCTGAAGGTATCAAAAAGTAACATACTAACTGTGTTTGCTGTAGAAGTGTCTCGTCAGGGAAGAAACAGAGTAGTTAGGTCTGAAGTACCACGAAGATATTAACGTACCGAATAGACATCAAACAAGAACATACGAGAATCCGCTGTGATCGATGGAACGGTACGACACCCCTCTGTGGCATGGGTCTCACTGTGGCAGGAGAAACAGGGGTGAAGTGAGGTAGCTGGGAGACAGACCTTGAGCGACATTACATCAAAGATTGGGGACGCAAGGTCCTTGAGGCGTGCGACGTGTGTGTTGATGTTGCACTAATCACAAACGCCTCCTCTGAACCGGAATCATGTGTAGAGATCATCGTTGGATATGAAAAAGGGGCTTAGTGAGAGCATAATTAGACACCTGGTCTCGGACGGAAGGTAATATATTAGGTGCTAGACAGATGGTGTTCAACGGAAGAGGGGTTACAAGAGAGACCACGAATGTTGGTATAGTGAATAGAAAAAAGGTCTATCAGAGAGGGAAAGGTTGTGGGAGGGGCTGGTAGTGTTACTCCCAGAGCCCTCCCTCTCATTGGCAGAAGAGTCAGGCGAGAAACCTGGAAATTCTTAGCACCCCATGATGACGGGGACGAAGGACCAGGGATTTGTTGGACTCTATTATGATTAAAAACGATTGTGCAGGCAGGAGGTGGCGAGAGAACTTATGTGAAGAAAATAAGTGAGGTTTGAGTCGGTGTTTGGTGACTTGTAGGGAGAAGATGGCAGGACTAGCCTGGTAATTCCATTGTGATGAGACAGCAAGTAAGACGAGCAATCCTGACATGGACCGAGTGTATGATGGTTCCGGCAACCACTTGAACGCTCCTCAGTCAGGACGGTCGTACCACCCTGGGCGGCTGTTGTCAACAACCTACTACCTAATGGCCTGCTACAAGGGCAAGGGTACGGGATGATCCTTGAGTTAACTAGGGTACTGGGAGGAGGAGGAGGTCAATACACTGCCTTAAATTTGCAGGGGTCGTGGGACGGGGGCCCATTACACCACTTCCTGAACCTCTCTCTCTCTCTCTCTCTCTCTCTCTCTCTCTCTCTCTCTCTCTCTCTCTCTCTCTCTCTCTCTCTCTCTCTCTCTCTCTCTCAGCAGGATCACACAGGAGAGTGGAGCCATACGTGTATGTTGGCAGATATCATCACAGAACGTGAAGTATTCATCTTTAGGATGCCTAAAGATATGAGTATCTCAGGCGCACACATGTAGATACGATAGGAGTATAAAGCCACGATTTCATCAGTGTGTGTGTGTGTGTGTGTGTGTGTGTGTGTGTGTGTGTGTGTGTGTGTGTGTGTGTCTGTGCGTGGGCTGGTTTGTCTGTTCCACACATCTCTGTTAGGAGTTCATCTACATTGCTGTTATTCTTAGGGTTCAACAGTACCAGGGCCAGAAGGCACCGATGCTAGCCCATGGTCGGCTCTGTGTGTGTGTGTGTGTGTGTGTGGAGGGGGGGGGAGGTGGACAGGACAGAGCACCGTAGGGGGTTACCTGACTGCCCTGGTAGGAAGTCCTCAACCCCCAGCTTCCTGCTCTTTTAACTGAGGTTCGCCTGCGTCCTTGCGACTCTCTCTCTCTCTCTCTCTCTCTCTCTCTCTCTCTCTCTCTCTCTCTCTCTCTCTCTCTCTCTCTCTCTCTCTCTCTCTCTCTCACACACACACACACAAAGCTTTCAACTTCCAGATGTCAAACATCGCCTGGGTGGCGGAAATAACTTCTCTTGAATATCTCCAATTTGAAAAAAAAAAAGAAGAAAAAAAAGGAAAAATTGTTCCTCGGCGTTTATATCCTCTCGTTTAAATCCTTGGCCTATGACGTTATTGTAGACCGTCAATTCGACGCGGCGTTATGACGAACAGATAAAACTGTTAATGACGTCGGGCGGGCGGGCGAGGGCGCGGGCGGGCGCAGGGGCAAGGCTGTAGCAAGGGCGAGGATGGGTGGGTGAGGAAACAGTGGTGCATGTTGAAGAGTGAGCGTCCTGGGGGCCGCCCAGGTGGAGAGACGACCTTGCCAAGGACAGTGTGGAGAGAGCGACGACCGCAGACACCCGGGAGGCAGAGGGGCTAGCCTGCACCTGGAGGAGTGGATAGCCCGCCGGAGCTGGCTGGGGTCTAGCCCTCATTACGGGATAGAGCCAACAGGTGCACGAGAGAAAGAAAAGAAAATAGGATCAGGGGCGAAGATAGAGTAAGGCATCTTGGGGAGAGGGAAAATGGGGGGAAAAATGGGGGAGTTGTTTTTCTTTCAAAGTAAACCAAGAAGGCCCATCACACACAAAGCCCCAGCAGTCATGTTTATGTGGGAGCCACGCGCACTTTGGGCGCAGCTGCCGCCAACGGGAACCTGAGATTATCAATCCAAAAAGATGACGACGAAGGCACGCGAGGATGAAGGAGAATTGCCTCATAAACCGATGATATATGGGAACATGTGGCACGCCTTAAGACGCAGTATACCACACACACAAAAGATAGTACGGGAAGCGAACAGGAGAAGACGTCTGTCAGTAAACTTAAGAAACAGTAAAAATGATGATGGAGAGAGAGAGAGAGAGAGAGAGAGAGAGAGAGAGAGAGAGAGAGAGAGAGAGAGAGAATACGAGACAAAACTTGCGCTGGGGGTTCGCGGGGTGGGTGGGCGGCAGCAGCAGCGCAAGACGCCGTCGCGCTAAACATAGTATATAACTCTCCCAAGACGGTGATGTGGGAGTATTTTGTTGCCAAGGTGAAGGACTGGCCTCCTCCCCTCCTGCGGCATAGCCAATCAATCTATACCTCCATTACTGGAGTGCACACCTGAGCATGAGTGAAAGGCGTAATGATAACCCCCCCCCCCCCCCGATGTTTAGGTGCCCTGCGCGCGTTCCCCAACCTCCACTCACCCCTACCCAGCCATCAAGGTTGTTGTCGTGCAGGCCAAGGGGTCCTAACAGGCCAGGAATCGTGGAGGTCAAGGGTCACTCAGGGTCGTGGAGGACGAGGGTCATCTGCGGCCACGGGTCGTAAGGGTAAAACGGGGTCATTTTGTATCCACGGGTCATTTAACACACGAGAGGTATGTCAAACCACGGGTCAAGCGAGGCCACACGCCAAGGCGGAGAAACAGGTTATTTCTGTCCTCGGCCCATGCGAGACCATGGACCACGCGGGGAGAATGACCTCGCGGCCAACCGGGAGGGAGGAACACGGGGGTCATTAGAGGTCACAGCGTGTGTAAGGTCGTAGGTCACGTTAAGGAATTTGGTTATGCGATTCCCAAGACCGAGCGTTGGAACAGGTCACGCTGACCTTCATGGAGGGGACATGAGCTGCATTTGGTCATGTCAGTCCAGAGCCATCCATGTCTACTAAGTCATGTCCACCACTAGTCAAAGAGACATGGACACTTAAAGGAGTAGATTCATGAGGGCAAAGAGGGTTACACTTGATCATGGATGGTTACGACACATGCATGTTGTTGGTCATGTCTCGTTATGGTTCATTCTTTGTGGCTGATGATGTGTGGTCACGTGGAACGTGTTACGTCATGACAATGTGAAGCACCTGCTCATGTGAAAGAAGTGTTATGGCGAAAACCTGTGACGTTACGGGTCATAGGAGGCAGGATTCATGTGAAGACAGTGGTCATGTGAGACATGTATCATGCCGAGTGTAATGTGAAGACAATGGTCACGTGAGACATGGACTATCTTAAGTGTCATGTGAAGGAAGGGGGTCATGTGAGACAAGCATTACGTATTGGATCATGTGAACCCATGGTCATGTGAGGTAAGTGTTGTGACGTATGAAAACAGTGAGGTTGTAAGACGTAATATGTCAAGAGTTTATGTGAAGCCACTGCATATGAGACTTGGTCATATACTAATTCAACTGCTTATACACTGCTGCACAGAAAGCAGGATTTAATTGTGGATATATATATCAAGCAAGCAGAGAATCACACAGTATATGACATGACGTGCCAGTTAGACACGAAACTCATCAGTCAGCTTTGGGTCATGTATAATTATCTATAATTAACCCAGGATCTCTTTTTAAGAAAGTTCTAATGCTACCCAAGGCCTCATTCCGGAGGCCCCCTGCAGCTCAAGGCTGTACTACATCCAGTAGCAGGGATGTGCGAACTCCTTTGGAGTGAGTAGTTTATAAAGAGACTACGTATACTGTCGATGACATACCGTCGTCAAAGGTGATTTTCACTCTTGGTGTAACCTCATGCAGGTGGAGACCGGTTACATTGGTCATTACACAAATGCCCAACCACATTTTACATTCAGTGATACAATCAAAATCACCAAAACCTTAAAACAACTCACTTGCTATGGTCGATCCAAGGACTTATAGGTATCTTCAACCGCACCAGACTTTACACAACAAGGTCCCAAACATCTGGAAACTTACCAGCGTAATAGTAACCCTAAGATCCTCCAAACCACTCAACTCCCCCCCTCTTTCTACAGCAATATTTCACTGCTGTCATTGGTATCCATCGAAGTATTTTCTTCGACGCAGGCACCTGATTCACACATCTCCTACCACTCCGAAAACCACATTGCACCTCCCAGCCTGATGGCTCTACACATGCTACCAGACTCCCAATCACCATTCAACTTGCTAAGGACTCCCAAAAAACGTGTGCCTCTGTAATTCAAACACTTGCTTATGTCCCGCTTGCCTTTGCACACAAGCACTATTCATGCATTTCGCCAGTCCCCAGGCACTTCCTCATGGTCCATTCGTACACGGAAAATCCTAAATACCTAATCAGCAACTCTGTCACCTCCTTTCTTAAGCAATCTAACTGCGATACAATCCACTCCAGCCGCCTTGCCACATCTCAATTTACACAGGGCTTTCACAACTTCTCTCTTTATCAGAACACTCTCCAAGTCTCTCTCTTCCTTCGCACACCTTCTCAACTCAAACACCCCACTTTTGACACCCCACCATCGAACACATTCAACAGTCCTGCAACATACTCACTCCATCCCCTCACCTCCTCACAACTTGCTACCACTTCCCCATTTGCTCACATCACCGATATTCCCATTTATTCTCTAGTTTTTCTTGCACTATTAAGATCATTCCAGAGCATATTATTCTCCCTGAAGTTTATTGATACTTGCTCACACCAACTCTTGATTGCTCTCTTTTTCAACCCCTGTATCTTTCTCTTGATCTCTTGCCACTTTCTCTGGTCCATCTTCCATTTATTGGCACGCCTTCCCTGTAGATACCACCCATACACCTTTATCTTCTCTTTCTTTAGCAACTTTGCTTCGTCAGCTCGCTACTCATTACCCTCTCACCTGCCCACCTCCCACTTTCCGTGTGCTAAGCCCATTCCACAACCACTACCCTCTTTTCGTTTACTCTCACCTTTTGCCATTCTACGACCAATCTCTCCTGGTAATCTCTAACACACGTCTCTATTTTCAACTTGAATTACTTTCACTACCATTATCTCATACCGTTTCCTCGTTCCGAAAACTTCGACAAATCTTCACCCTCGCCTCCTCCAGGTAATAATCAGATATCCCGCCAGCTGCAGACTCTCATTTTAAACCAGGTATTCCCAATCACCAGTCCTTGTTTCAGCACATAACTCCACAAGCTGTTCACCTTTCCTATTCACCTCACTGATTACCCCATGTCCCCCCCAGTTATGCCCTCAACTGCCACATTACTCACTGTTGCATTTAAATCACCCATCACTAATACCCGGTTTCTTGCTTCAAAACTGCTGACACACTCACTCAGCTGCTCCTAAAACACTCGCCTCTCATTATCTCTCTTCTTATGGCCAGGTGCATAAGCACTAATATATATATATATATATATATATATATATATATATATATATATATATATATATATATATATATATATATATATATATATATATATATATTGTAGGCAGAGGGAATATTTTCTTTAATACACAGTTTGTTAGATACAGATGCATATGCAATACTCACTAGATTTCTGTTGTTGTTTTTTCCATTTTTCTCGCCACACGTTTCGCTTCATCAGATAAGGTGTGAGGTAAATGCCCTATATTCATTTTCGCTTTATTGTTGAAATACACGAGACGTTTAGGGCACGCGAACACTGCCCAATCTTCAGTCAAATTGATTATAAATGATACAACAACACGTTGCAAAGAACAAATCAGGAATGAATCGCATCTTGAAATGCTACAACTGAGAACGCTGGCGTAAATAATATATTGATTGTTGGACCGTGTTTCCCCCGGAGTTCATGCGTGGAAGTGGAGTCGGTAGAGGTCAAATTCGCTGGGTAACGGTTGGAGGATTTGCTTAAGGTCTTCGCACTTAGGAAAGTCAGGTGAAGGTAGAGGATGGGAGTGTGGTAGAGAATGATTGTGGTGGTCTTAGCTTGCCCTATACTTTGATGATTTATGAAGGGATTATATTCTCTTATGCATATAAGAGAACATAATCCCTTCATGCTCTCAGGACCTTCGCCCCCTTACCCACCCTATGACTCGCTTCAAGTGGCGTGTCCACTCCCAGCTATCCAAAACTCTTTGCATCCTCCAAGTTTTATTCGTTCAAAAATTCAAATGCCAACTAATCTCTCTTCCTCCTGTGCTGAGACAAATAAACATGTTTTTATTTGCATTTTCTCTCGACTTCCTCCTTTTGAATCTGCCACGTCAAGGCCAGGCCTAAAATGAAATATAAAGAGGTTGATGAAATGGAAAAATAAGAGACAAGGAAGAGTGCCTAAGAATCTTGGAGGAAGTGAAAGATCTGTCTTTTAAATTGCGCCAGGTCATAGTTATTGGGAAATACATGAGAAGTTAGGGAGTTTCAAAACTTCGAGGTGTAGGGAAAGAAACAGTTATCAAAACGGCCCACCCTTTAGTTGCTCAGGGCCATACAGTAATCCAGTGGCGCAGCAGCTTGCCGAGTATTACATAGTCTGGCTACGTGGTGAGGGTTACACAATCAGCCAGCTCTCGGAAGCCAAAAAGAATATAGTAATACCTATAAAAGAGGGAAAGTGAGCCAACATTGCTTCGTAGAGCAAGTGGGTCAAGCTTTGAAGTCAACCTGGGACAGTTTACAAGTCGGACCGTTTTCGACTCGATATTGTCAAGTAAGGATACATAACTAAAACCACCCCAGAAGTGGGAGTAGTACACCACACAAGGACGAATCAGTCCTTTGTTATCAAAGGAGCAACTATTTGGAAGAAAAGAAATTTCGACACCTCAACAGGACTCCCAGTTTCTTCGAGGCAGACTCGGCTATTTCCGTAATGTGGGGTTTCCAAGAAAGAGTGGATGGTCAAGTGGTACCAAGTATGCCCATTGAGTCGAGAGGTGGAATTACAAGACTGTCACAACTGACGGGAAAGTTGTGAGGAATATTTATATTATGACGAAGGCCATGAAGAAGTAGTGGGGTCCATTTCTTTTTTGCATAAGAGGATAAATGCTATTAATGCTGACACCCTACAGAAGAAGGGGATCATAAAGGTGTTCGATTCGTTGAAGTTTAAGGCTCAAGGATGTTGTTCTAGAGAACACACAATGATAACTGACGAACATCATTGCTTGAAGAACAGCCGTAATCCAGACAATAACACATGGGGTATCGTAAGATCGAGATGTATAATGATTCATTCCGATGGTTCTTGGCCCAGGTCTAGGTGAGGAATGGTCCAGGTGTTCCAGGTGAGGAACGATCCAGGTGTTCTAGGTGAGGAATGGTCCAGGTGTTCCAGGTGAGGAACGATCCAGGTGTTCCAGGTGAGGAACGATCCAGGTGAGGAACGGTCCAGATATTCTAGGTGATGACGTCCTCACGTGTTCTAGATGATAACTGGTTTAGGTCTTCCAGGCGAGTGTAGGTCCAGGTGTTCCAGGCGACGACTTCTCCAGGTGTTCCAGTTGATGGCTGGTGCAGGTGTTCCAGGGCAGGGGGGGGTGTCAGTTGTGGCTGGCGGCGACCGAGGTGGACGTGTGTGTGTGTGTGTAGCGTGGAAGGAGGAGGAGGAGCAGGAGGGAGGAGGAGGAGGACGAGAAGGCTGGGGCTCGAGGTGGGTGGGGGTGAGTGGAGGAGGAGGGGCAGCAGGAGGTGTTGTGTTGGTATGTAACATAATTCGTGGCAGATGGCCGACGGCTGCATCATCACTGGCCGGAGCCTCGCATTATGCAACGCTTCGTGCTCCAGGGAGAGAAAAATTATGTGAAACTAATGAATCGACATAATCATGTCTCTCGCAGCTGATCAGATGGAAACTTTACTGGCTAATTCATGAGGCACGAGATCAGCTGTACTAGGCAACAAATGTCCTCTCCTCACTCCCCCACAGCCCACTCTCTGGACACAGCCAGAGTCATGCAGCTGCTCCCTCCACGGTCAAGTCTCATGAGTTCCAAGTGCATGACCCAGCGATTGAGGCGCTGATGTATCCGCTTCACCTTAGGCTGGTTCTCTTGACCTGTCCCTTCAGGGAACTGTGGCTGGGTGGGTGGGGTGGGTGGGGGTGTGTGGTCACCCTCCCCCCCCCCGGCCCTCTGACGAGGTTGGGGGGACTCCACCACCTCCAGCCCCTGCACCAGCCCTCCCTCCCTCCCACCCCACCACTCACCTCTCCCTCCTCCTCCTCCTCCTCCTCCTCCTCCTCTCGCTGGTATCCTCTGCATGTCCTCTGCCTCATTAGTGTCCTCACCGTCCTCTGCCACACTAGTATCCACACCGTCCTCTGCCACACTAGTATCCACACCGTCCTCTGCTACACTAGTATCCACACCGTCCTCTGCCACACTAGTATCCACACCGTCCTCTGCCACACTAGTATCCACACCGTCCTCTGCTACACTAGTGTCTACCTCGCCTCCTGCCTCACTTGTGTGACCAACTTGTACCCCCTTGTCTCACTAGTGTCTTTCCTATACTTTGTCTAATCAGTGTCTTACTAGTTCGCTTCCTCACTACTGTCCTCCTCCTCCTCCTATTGCTCCCCCCTAGCCTCATTAGTGCCCTCATCCTCCCTATCCCTCATGAGTGTACCTGCCGTGTTCCCTACCTCACTAATGTCATCCATTTCTCCCTCCTCATCAGTGTAATTGTCTTACATCCCGCCTCACTAGTACCCTCCCCGTCTCCTGCTTCACTCGTATCCTCCCCAACCTCTATCTCTCTAGTATCCTCCCCGTTTCCTCCCTCATCCTCCCCAACCCTTGCCTCAGTAGAGTATCCTCCCCAGTCCTTACATTTGAAGGAGGTTTGAAGGAAATGTGAACCACATCTAGCCTGCTGTGTTGTTTGGGATGGCTAGAATGTCTGCTGACTGGCCTTCGTTGTATACAATGACTGTCATCAGGGACGAGATAATCATTTCGTATATGTGGGTTAGAATACAAGCAGGGGTTTGGGAATTCATTGTTCTCAAATAGGATCGACAAGGTCCTCGTCAGGAGGGTGAATCTCCTGACGAAGTCCTTGTCGAAGCTAGGACCCCATTCCTAGCTATTGTTTCAAGTTTTTCTTATGGCATTTTGCCTCCATGTCTCTATGGAAAGCTTCGATGAACACTTATCATACTGGCTGTGATGACTACTACTACCACTCCTCCTCCTCCTCCTCCACCTTGTGTGGGGCTGTGGTGAGTAAAGTATTGGTTGGTGAGTTTGCTCTGTTGTGGGGCTGTCAACTGGTACCACAGGAGAATTAAGGTCATTCTCCATCACGTCACTACATCCGCCAGCCGAAAGAAAATTCTTGAACACCCTCAAATGTATATATGACTCGTCTTTTTGTTGTTCTTGTTCTGTTTATCCCAAGAACCAGCTTCTACGAAAGAGACCTGGCATTACTCTGGACCTTTCTAAAGACTCCTGTAAGCCCAAAGCTGCGCTATTTCCAGTAGCAGGAGAATGCAGACTCCTTTGGAGTATGAGGTTCTTTGACGAAACCATGTTCCTAATGGTACACAGCCTCGCCACATGTGTCTTTGCAATCGTGGTGTAATCTCTTGCAGGCGGAGCCCGGTAGTATCCATTTTATACGTCAAAAGTCTATGTATTCGACCTCATTAACAGTGAAGTTAACACTTGTCATCACCAAACAAATGCACTTTGGTGACTTGCTTCTATCATTCATCTCTTCGTCAGGTAGGTAATCAAGTCCTCTCCTCCGAAGACACGTGTGAAATTTCTTGCGTTGCCTTGAAAGAAATTCATCTCATTGCCATGCTATCTTTACGTAAAACAGTGAAAGGAGAATCGAACGGGAAAACATAGGGGAAATGGGGGGTGTTTTAGGGTAGAGTTCGGGTGATAACGTCTTTGTTACCAATCCCCCCCCCCCTCCCCCACCTCCTCAGATGTAAACAAGGCCATATTAGTCATGTTACATGACTAACAAACGTCACAGGAAACGTCTGAGTAATGTCACACGGGGTTATGAATATAACAAAAATGTTGTGAGCCCTGTTAAGATTATTGTGTGACGACGTTATAAAGGCCCCCGTTACAGTGTTTGTTGTAGTAACAGGGACGTTACAGGCCCCATTAGTGCTTGTTACTTTGAGATTTATAGTCTGTTAGACTCGTACATCAAAGCAAACTTCAGTATGAAGTGCATATTGCTGAAAATAGCGAAAGAAATCCTAAAGAGTTTTATTGTTACGTTAGAAGTCAGAGAGTAATTACCCAGTCCATTGGGCCATTGATTACCAAAGATGGTGACTTGATTCAAGACAAGGAAGCCATGGCAAAGATTTTAAACGATTCTTTTAAATCTGTATTTACAATTGAAGACACAAGTCACTTGCCTTACTAAGAGGGGAAAATGTTTTGCAACATATTGAACTAAAAGGTGAAGTTGTATTTCCAGCGCTCAATGGAATGAAAGTAAACAAAACGGAAGGTCCAGATAAGTTTCAGCCGACGATATTAAAAGAGGTGAAAAATGATGCATCTAAATCCCTTAGTTGTTCTTAGCATCAGATAAGATGCAAGGAAATTCTCCCATGTAGCAGCCATAGTAAAAAGAAAAAAAAATAGTGATAAATCACTGTCCAGTAATTATCGTCCAATTAGCTTATGGAAACCAACATATGGGATAAAGCTCTTAACTATTCAGAGAACCACCACTTAATAAATGATTCTCATCACGGATTCAACGAAAACACTTATGTTTGACAAATGTGCTCGATTTCTTTTATGAAATCATCAATATGTATGATAATAGTAAAGCAGATGATGTATGTCATCTATTCACATTTTCAAGAAGCATTCGATTAAGTTCCACATCAAAAGTTACTCATAAACATTAAGTCGTATGGTACTGATGGGGTTGTACTGAGTCATATAGTGTAGATGGGTCGCATTTCGGTGGATAGTCTAACAGACACCATATTAGCCCTGGTATGAGGCTAAGTATAACAGACACCATATTAGCCCTGGTATGAGGCTGAGTATAACAGGTACCTTATGAGCCCTGGTATGAGGCTGAGTATAACAGGCACCTTATGAGTCCTGGTATGAGGCTAAGTATAACAGGCACCATATTAGCCCTGGTATGAGGCTAAGTATAACAGACACCTTATGAGCCCTGGTATGAGGCTGATATGTATAACAGGCTCCATATGAGTCCTGTTATGAGGCTAAGTATAACAGGCACCTTATGAGCCCTGGTATGAGGCTAAGTATAACAGGCACCTTATGAGCCCTGGTATGAGGCTAAGTATAACAGGCACCTTATGAGCCCTGGTATGAGGCTAAGTATAACAGGCACCTTATGAGCCCTGGTATGAGGCTAAGTATAACAGGCACCTTATGAGCCCTGGTATGAGGCTAAGTATAACAGGCACCTTATGAGCCCTGGTATGAGGCTGAGTATAACAGGCACCTTATGAGCCCTGGTATGAGGCTAAGTATAACAGGCACCTTATGAGCCCTGGTATGAGGCTAAGTATAACAGGCACCTTATGAGCCCTGGTATGAGGCTAAGTATAACAGGCACCTTATGAGCCCTGGTATGAGGCTAAGTATAACAGGCACCTTATGAGCCCTGGTATGAGGCTGAGTATAACAGGCACCTTATGAGCCCTGGTATGAGGCTGAGTATAACAGGCACCTTATGAGCCCTGGTATGAGGCTAAGTATAACAGGCACCTTATGAGCCCTGGTATGAGGCTGAGTATAACAGGCACCTTATGAGCCCTGGTATGAGGCTAAGTATAACAGGCACCTTATGAGCCCTGGTATGAGGCTGAGTATAACAGGCACCTTATGAGCCCTGGTATGAGGCTGAGTATAACAGGCACCTTATGAGCCCTGGTATGAGGCTAAGTATAACAGGCACCTTATGAGCCCTGGTATGAGGCTAAGTATAACAGGCACCTTATGAGCCCTGGTATGAGGCTAAGTATAACAGGCACCTTATGAGCCCTGGTATGAGGCTGAGTATAACAGGCACCTTATGAGCCCTGGTATGAGGCTGAGTATAACAGGCACCTTATGAGCCCTGGTATGAGGCTAAGTATAACAGGCACCTTATGAGCCCTGGTATGAGGCTGAGTATAACAGGCACCTTATGAGCCCTGGTATGAGGCTAAGTATAACAGGCACCTTATGAGCCCTGGTATGAGGCTAAGTATAACAGGCACCTTATGAGCCCTGGTATGAGGCTAAGTATAACAGGCACCATATTAGCCCTGGTATGAGGCTAAGTATAACAGGCACCTTATGAGCCCTGGTATGAGGCTAAGTATAACAGGCACCTTATGAGCCCTGGTATGAGGCTGAGTATAACAGGCACCTTATGAGCCCTGGTATGAGGCTAAGTATAACAGGCACCTTATGAGCCCTGGTATGAGGCTAAGTATAACAGGCACCTTATGAGCCCTGGTATGAGGCTGAGTATAACAGGCACCTTATGAGCCCTGGTATGAGGCTAAGTATAACAGGCACCTTATGAGCCCTGGTATGAGGCTGAGTATAACAGGCACCTTATGAGCCCTGGTATGAGGCTAAGTATAACAGGCACCTTATGAGCCCTGGTATGAGGCTAAGTATAACAGGCACCTTATGAGCCCTGGTATGAGGCTGAGTATAACAGGCACCTTATGAGCCCTGGTATGAGGCTAAGTATAACAGGCACCTTATGAGCCCTGGTATGAGGCTGAGTATAACAGGCACCTTATGAGCCCTGGTATGAGGCTGAGTATAACAGGCACCTTATGAGCCCTGGTATGAGGCTAAGTATAACAGGCACCTTATGAGCCCTGGTATGAGGCTAAGTATAACAGGCACCTTATGAGCCCTGGTATGAGGCTGAGTATAACAGGCACCTTATGAGCCCTGGTATGAGGCTAAGTATAACAGGCACCTTATGAGCCCTGGTATGAGGCTAAGTATAACAGGCACCTTATGAGCCCTGGTATGAGGCTGAGTATAACAGGCACCTTATGAGCCCTGGTATGAGGCTGAGTATAACAGGCACCTTATGAGCCCTGGTATGAGGCTGAGTATAACAGGCACCTTATGAGCCCTGGTATGAGGCTAAGTATAACAGGCACCTTATGAGCCCTGGTATGAGGCTGAGTATAACAGGCACCTTATGAGCCCTGGTATGAGGCTAAGTATAACAGGCACCTTATGAGCCCTGGTATGAGGCTGAGTATAACAGGCACCTTATGAGCCCTGGTATGAGGCTGAGTATAACAGGCACCTTATGAGCCCTGGTATGAGGCTAAGTATAACAGGCACCTTATGAGCCCTGGTATGAGGCTAAGTATAACAGGCACCTTATGAGCCCTGGTATGAGGCTAAGTATAACAGGCACCTTATGAGCCCTGGTATGAGGCTGAGTATAACAGGCACCTTATGAGCCCTGGTATGAGGCTAAGTATAACAGGCACCTTATGAGCCCTGGTATGAGGCTAAGTATAACAGGCACCTTATGAGCCCTGGTATGAGGCTAAGTATAACAGGCACCTTATGAGCCCTGGTATGAGGCTGAGTATAACAGGCACCTTATGAGCCCTGGTATGAGGCTGAGTATAACAGGCACCTTATGAGCCCTGGTATGAGGCTAAGTATAACAGGCACCTTATGAGCCCTGGTATGAGGCTAAGTATAACAGGCACCTTATGAGCCCTGGTATGAGGCTAAGTATAACAGGCACCTTATGAGCCCTGGTATGAGGCTAAGTATAACAGGCACCTTATGAGCCCTGGTATGAGGCTAAGTATAACAGGCACCTTATGAGCCCTGGTATGAGGCTGAGTATAACAGGCACCTTATGAGCCCTGGTATGAGGCTAAGTATAACAGGCACCTTATGAGCCCTGGTATGAGGCTGAGTATAACAGGCACCTTATGAGCCCTGGTATGAGGCTAAGTATAACAGGCACCTTATGAGCCCTGGTATGAGGCTAAGTATAACAGGCACCTTATGAGCCCTGGTATGAGGCTGAGTATAACAGGCACCTTATGAGCCCTGGTATGAGGCTAAGTATAACAGGCACCTTATGAGCCCTGGTATGAGGCTAAGTATAACAGGCACCTTATGAGCCCTGGTATGAGGCTGAGTATAACAGGCACCTTATGAGCCCTGGTATGAGGCTAAGTATAACAGGCACCTTATGAGCCCTGGTATGAGGCTGAGTATAACAGGCACCTTATGAGCCCTGGTATGAGGCTAAGTATAACAGGCACCTTATGAGCCCTGGTATGAGGCTGAGTATAACAGGCACCTTATGAGCCCTGGTATGAGGCTAAGTATAACAGGCACCTTATGAGCCCTGGTATGAGGCTAAGTATAACAGGCACCTTATGAGCCCTGGTATGAGGCTAAGTATAACAGGCACCTTATGAGCCCTGGTATGAGGCTAAGTATAACAGGCACCTTATGAGCCCTGGTATGAGGCTAAGTATAACAGGCACCTTATGAGCCCTGGTATGAGGCTAAGTATAACAGGCACCTTATGAGCCCTGGTATGAGGCTAAGTATAACAGGCACCTTATGAGCCCTGGTATGAGGCTGAGTATAACAGGCACCTTATGAGCCCTGGTATGAGGCTAAGTATAACAGGCACCTTATGAGCCCTGGTATGAGGCTAAGTATAACAGGCACCTTATGAGCCCTGGTATGAGGCTAAGTATAACAGGCACCTTATGAGCCCTGGTATGAGGCTAAGTATAACAGGCACCTTATGAGCCCTGGTATGAGGCTAAGTATAACAGGCACCTTATGAGCCCTGGTATGAGGCTAAGTATAACAGGCACCTTATGAGCCCTGGTATGAGGCTAAGTATAACAGGCACCTTATGAGCCCTGGTATGAGGCTAAGTATAACAGGCACCTTATGAGCCCTGGTATGAGGCTGAGTATAACAGGCACCTTATGAGCCCTGGTATGAGGCTAAGTATAACAGGCACCTTATGAGCCCTGGTATGAGGCTAAGTATAACAGGCACCTTATGAGCCCTGGTATGAGGCTGAGTATAACAGGCACCTTATGAGCCCTGGTATGAGGCTAAGTATAACAGGCACCTTATGAGCCCTGGTATGAGGCTAAGTATAACAGGCACCTTATGAGCCCTGGTATGAGGCTAAGTATAACAGGCACCTTATGAGCCCTGGTATGAGGCTAAGTATAACAGGCACCTTATGAGCCCTGGTATGAGGCTAAGTATAACAGGCACCTTATGAGCCCTGGTATGAGGCTAAGTATAACAGGCACCTTATGAGCCCTGGTATGAGGCTAAGTATAACAGGCACCTTATGAGCCCTGGTATGAGGCTGAGTATAACAGGCACCTTATGAGCCCTGGTATGAGGCTAAGTATAACAGGCACCTTATGAGCCCTGGTATGAGGCTAAGTATAACAGGCACCTTATGAGCCCTGGTATGAGGCTAAGTATAACAGGCACCTTATGAGCCCTGGTATGAGGCTGATAGATGTGGAGAAGAGACCAGAGGATTCTATGTATCGAGAGGGGGAGGGAGGAGGAGGAGGAGGAGGAGGAGGAGGAGGAAGAAGAGGAGGAGGAAGAGAGGGTTTGGCCAAGTGGGATCTCTGGTGGAATAATGGGGTCGTATGCAGTGGAATCCAGGAGGGGATCTATGGAAATGAGAACTTCACGAGTGGGATCTTGGGGGAATGGGGATGTGTCTAGTGGGATCTAGGGAGAAAGGATGTGTCTAGTGGGATCTAGGGAGAAAGGATGTGTCTAGTGGGATCTAGGGAGAAGGGATGTGTCTAGTGGGATCCAGTGGGAGGTAGAAGTGTCTAGTGGGATGTGGGAGGAGGGAAATTTCGTCTGTAGTGAGATTCAGTAGGTTACGTCCAGTGGGATCTAGGGGGGAAAGAGATTCGTCTCAAGTGGGATTCAGGGGCAGTGGGTCATGTCTCTAGTGGGAGGTAGAAGTGTCTAGTGGGATTTGGGAGGAGGGAAATTTCGTCTGTAGTGAGATTCAGTAGGTTACGTCCAGTGGGATCTAGGGGGGAAAGAGATTCGTCTCAAGTGGGATTCAGGGGCAGTGGGTCATGTCTCTAGTGGGATCGAGGTGGAGAGAGAGAGAGAGGAGGAGGGGGGTAAAGGGTGTTGTATAGAAGCCACGTACAGGAGAAGGTCAGTGGGCGTAGGTACGCCCACTGACCTTCGTTCTAACTTGACCATCCGTACGCCAGACGTACCCCGTGGCCACTGGCTGTTAAATAAGCCTTTACCTGTCGCCAATAACATGTGGGGGAGACACCGTGTTTACGCCAACCACAAGGTAATGACAACCAGGAGGGTGACTTAAGTGGAGGGAGGAGGGAGGGCTTTATTCAGTGGAACCGAGAGGTAGAGGGAAAAGGTTCGTGGTCCCACTGACTGTTGAGTGGTGCCGGACACCCCATGCTCATCCTGTGAGCGGTAGCGCCAAAGGATGACGTCTCAAAGACGGCGTGACGGAATCTGAGAAATCTATGCTAAAGAGCTGATCCATGTATCATCAACAATCCCAGATGTTTACAAGGGGCTTCAGTCCATGTGAAAATAGCAGATCTGTTCAAGGGACGAGTCTCTTACACGACATGGTCCATCCACCTTACATATGGACGGCTTCATCGCATCATTGCAATGTGCAACATTAGTATGCAACATATTGCAGGAAATATGAGGTCATACAGGGTAGCAACTCGTGCCAGCGAATCTAAAGTGAATCTTCATCAACAGTTAAAATAACATCCCTCGCCAGGCACTTTGCATTAAAAGAACGACTGCGTTTCTCTAAGCCCCACACGCAAGTCGGATTCGTACGCGCGTCAGTACTGCCAGTCTGGTTGTTATTCTCGTAAGAGTGTAGCAGCTTTGTGTAATATGGCAGAACATCTGTTCTCATTGATGCAATAAGGAGTTTGTTTATATAAGGGGGAGGACAATGCCATCCTAAAGGAGAGGAATCCTTGTGTCTTTAGTTCTTTAAGTTTATTGTTGTGGAGAGTCGTGTTTGCAGTGGGAACTTCCGTAATGTGTGATTCACCTCTTTGATGATAATGATGATAACAATGATAATGATAATATGACACAATAACAACCATAATGCCACACTAACACTATGCGACGGTAATGATCACTATATCATCCACTAACACACTATGCCACACACTAACACACTATGCCACACAGTAACACACCATGCCATAAACTAACACACTGTACCATACACTAACACACTATGCCACACACACACTATGCCACAGTGATAACCACTATGCCGCATGCTACCACATTATGCCACAGTAATAACCACTATGCCACACACACACTACCACACTGCGCTACAGTAAGAAGTTTCGCAAGGTTCACACCGTCTCGACTCGATCACAGTTTCACCGTAAGACCTCAAGCCAAAGCCACTTCCAGAGGGAAGGGTTGGGACGCGGGAGGGTCAGGTCGAGGTCAGCACCAAGGAGCCACAGGCTGTGGGGGAGGAGGGGACTTTTAGGCATCACGTCTGACTTCCTCGGCTTCTCAAAGAGGACAATTAATGCTCTCATACAACTTTTATATCTCAAGTCAAGCACTAAGGTATCTTCTGAGCGCCCCATGTTGTCCCCACTGTGTTTATTGCTCCCTTCAGTTCCAAGAACGTCCACTGGGGGCGGTGCCGTCTAAGTTGAGAGTCACTGTTCCAGGGGATCGCCAGTTTAGAGGCGTTTCGAGAAGTCTATTTTACTGTCACGGTGAGGACAGAGAGGAGAGTTGCGCAAACACGAGTAACAGGACAGTGCTAAAGTGGGTAGATACAACACTATGTGTAGCTCCGTAGGTACACTCGCAAATGGTGCAGGATTAGGCTGAAACATGAGATCACTAAGGCGAGTCGATGCAGGCAGGGGTGGCAGGAGTCTCGGGGCGCTGGTGTAGGTGCAGAAAGTGAGGCAGGAAGCCCATAGGAGAGGTGCGTCTTCGCTGGATCTCGTGGTGCAGCTAAGGGAGAGGCGACGTGCCGAAATCCCCAAATCTGTGCATAAGAAGGGAGGAGTTACGAGAGTATCACAGCTTTGATGTGGTTGATGGGAAGTGGCTGAGGTGGTGTGGCAGAGGAGGAAGCAGAACAAAGACCCCGCAGAGACCGTGGCAGAAGAAAACGATGACGAACCTTCACGGAAACTTGTTGACGGAGGAATTGCCTAGGAATTTGCTCCTGACGATAGAGACGCCTCACGATCTCCATATGGGGTGAATGAACTTTTTTGAGTCACGCGGTAGACATGTCCACTGCAGGCACGTTCTAATGACCAACATCCAGTGGGCTAACTTCACTGCTTCACTGCACAGGAACCCGGGTGTGTAGGAGACAAGTTGAGTAGACGTGGTCCCCAAGGTGCATAATGACGGACACCTGGAGGAATCAACAAGGTCCAAAACTCTCTTCCTACCCATGAGGGACCTGAATCAACAAGGCCCAAAACTCTCTTCCTACCCATGAGGGACCTGTCTCATGACCTGATTGGTCGTGCTGAGTCATGTAAGGTCACGCGAGGCCCTTTGTCTATTGCGACATTGGCTCCATGTGCTGGTCAGGCCTCGAGATGCGATTTCATCACAATGTCAAGTCCCTCGGCAGATGTATGTAGATATACGTGCAGGACGTGCGAAGTATCGCTAGAAAAATGACATACCCGACGGTCTCCCTCGAATTCAAATCCCTACCAACTCTCAGGCGTTTTCTTTCATAGGATAGGAGAAAGAAAATGGTCTGAAGTACGACCCACTTGTATCTTTGCCCTAAATTCAAACCGCTGTAGCTCGAAAACTATCAAGACATCTACGTCAGCAACGGAGCTCGGCTGTAATGCACTTTTGATAACAATAACATTATGAATAATGATAACTTGTAGGTCAGATGAACATGACTAGCGTAGATTACATATCATCGCTTCATTTGTTTCTACCCGCAACCAACGGGCCTCCCTTCTCTTGTTTCTCGTCATTTTGTATTTGTTCCTTGTTATCCGTCATGTGGACACCATTAAGGACCCCTTAAATCGTGAGTCGGTCTTCTATGTGCGTCCTGCCCATGTCAAAAGAAGAGCTTGCTGGTCGAGCAGGTGGCAGCCACCTCATTTAAGTGGTAGAGATGTGATGTAATTTCTTAAGACTGATTGTCGTGTGTACCACCATAGTGTGTGTGTGTGTGTGTGTGTGTGTGTGTGGTGCTGCTCCTCACTGTCATTTCCTTCGTGTTTATTAAACACAGTCAGCATAACATCGGTGCAGTACCCAGTCTAAGATACACTGGCTACGGAAGAAATAATGAATTGATCAAGAAATGACTTTTACCCACAGAATTACTACCACAACGACGACTACTATTACTACTACTACTTCTACTTCTACTTCTACTTCTACTACTACTACTACTACTACTACTACTACTGAGACGAAACCTCCAAATATTGTAGAGAAAGTGTGGTGGACATTATCTTTTCGCCTGAAGATGGAATAAAGATTCTCCAAATAATGTATTTCGATTTTATCTGTTCATTGTTGCCGTGAACATTTGCGATGAATTGAACTTAGAAGAGATCTCATTAATGGCAGTATTGTTCTGGTCTCTAACAAGTGAGGTATGAAAGCACACACACACACACACACACACACACACACACACACACACACACACACACACACACACACACATAAACACACAATGGATCTGTTGCTTGGAAAACGCAGTCGAAATAGGACAAGATTCACTGTGGCTTGGATAAATATCTTTGGTTTTGTTGCCTTATGTTTTGATAAGTTACATTTACCATCATCGTAAACAACAGAGAAAGAATAATTCATATGTAATATATACATTACGAGTTTCTATAAATATCACAGAATCTAAAATATTTCTTGACAAATATATATGTATGTATATATATCATAAAAGCCCAACGTGAAATGAATAAACGAGAAAGAATAAAGAAAATTAATTCTGACTAACAATCCCACCTTATCATAAAAGACATTAAAACGTGACACATAAATTCAACAGACAATAATTCGTATTCAAAATTAAATTTCTACAGTGTATGATTAAATATTCTCACGTTGAAATATACATTCAAACCAACAAAACCTAAAAAGACGTAGCTATAAATACAATAACTCTGTCAATACCTCATTGTTACTTATAGTGGGTTTGTACCCCGAAGGGCGGGGGTGACTCTGGTATTACCAGGCCAGTGTCTGACGAGCCACCGGCCAACACAGAGGGGTTCTCAGCTCACATTAGGCAGCCAATGTCATGAGGAGCGAAGGTTTACGTATGGCTGAGAAGGGTTGTTTGGTAATGAGGCATTTCGTTCGTACTGACCCGCCTAAGGTCCTCATATCCTTGGATATCTGCCCTTCCTTCCTGTTCAATTCTATTGCCCAACCCTCGCAGGGCGTCCTGTTATTTAGAGTACTTAATGAAGAGTTCTGTGTCGCCCACCTCCGTTCTGTTGTACACCTTCTGTGAGTAAGCACTGTGGAAAAGAAGTGTTTTTCGTCTATTGTCGAAATTGTACTTGAGTTCAGGAGGATCAGCGTACTGTATAAGGTCGTGATAATTATACTGTTGCTTAAACAGGTGTCGTAATGATGGGTTGTGGTAGATGGTGCTCGTCGGGTGCTGGTGTGAGTGAATGACCTTACTCACTGACCCATATGTGCTCTCACACCTGGCTCACAGGAGGGAGAGTGTATGAAGGCTGGTGAGCTGCTCTCAAACCTGGCTCACAGGAGGGAGGTCACGTGGCACCAACCCTCTCTTCCCTCATTAAGTTCCCTTTCTCTCTTATTTTACATCCCCCTACCCTTTCTACCTTCCTGCTACCCTTTTCACACACACACACACACACACAAACACACATTCGCGCACACGTCACTACGGCCAGCGACGTCACCATCACTCACACCTTAGACTGTGATGATGCACATCAACCCGGTTTCACACAACATCCTACCCCTCTATCATTACAGTTGGTTCTGCCGACCCACTTGTGTAGTCGGTAACTCTAAACTTCTTGGCGTCACCAGTGACGACGGTGTTTGAAATCGGGAGGAGTCTTGTCAGCGTTATCATCAAATTCTTCATCGTACTATCTGTACCTTCTCTGCCCACTGAGATCATTCAGCGGTCCATCATCTGAGCCTAGGAATATATCATCTTCATTCTACCTAAGCTCATCTATATCTCCCTAGCCTGATCCTTCTTCCTCACAGCTACGTGGGGGAAACATTAGCTGGAAACAGTGTAGAAAATAGCATGTAATATCATCCTAGCCCCATCTTACACCACCTACTAAGAGGACCTCATCTCGCTGAACCTGTCTACCTCCTCCGTCCAACACCGGCAGCCCACACGGCAGTTTGGCAGTCCTTCCCGTGTCACAAGCACATCTAGTCGTCACCTACACAAGTCACAGTCACACCTGACCGTGACAAGCCCACCTGGTTGGTACATATACATCTGGATATCACATTTGAACATGTCATATACACAGTTGGATGTTTCATCTAAGTTTGGCCGTCAGATACATACCTTGGCTCTCATCTCTACGTCAGCCTATCACATCTGAATCTGGCAATCACTTGTTCACTCGGCCGTTGCATACACACTTTGCCACTACTTCTACACCTGATCATTACATACACTCATATCTCTCACATGTTCACCTGGCCATCACATCTACACCTGGCAGCCCCATGCACACCTTGCTCTCACAATACACATCTGACAGCTATATCAGCACCTGACTTATCACTTACAAACCTTGCCGCCACGTACACACCAGACATTCACATCTACATCTGGTATGTCAGTTAGGTTATCACATTTGCTTCGTCTAGTCACATCTATACCCAGCCGGCACATACACACCTGGCCCCTACATATAAACCTTTTCCCGTCACACCAACACCGTTAATGGAGATGTGGAGGATGAGCCACCCCAGATGCGTGAGCAACACTCCATACTCTGGCGAGTAGAACCCCTGCACACATGAAACATAGCTGCTCACAGTATTCCCAGCTCGGGGAGGCAGACTTTGTGATGTTGAATATGTGGGGTTTCCACGACAGAATGGTAGTTATGCCCAACATGTTCGTCTTATTACAGTGTGCAGATGTGGTGTGTTGATCTTGGACGGAGGGACATGAGCAGCTCGGGAGAAAGATATACTGGAAGACATTTGCATTTTGTATACACGTCTGCCTGCCTCGCGCATACACACCCAATCTACATGAGGACGTCACATGTACACTTAGGCATCACATTATACATCTGACTGTCCCATACACACCTGGGCTCCCATCTTACACCTGGCCTTCACTGCTGCATCTGGTATTCATATATACTCCTGTTCGTCACAGACATACCTGACCGACACACACACACACACACACACACCTGTTGTCTACATATGACTCTCACACAAACACCTGGCCGTCACACCTGCTCCAAGCCGTCACATCCACACCTGTCCATCAGATGGCAGGTCAGCACCAAAGCTGTCGCCATTTACACCCGAAAGTCAGGAGGTAGTCGTCATTAAGCTGAGCGTCAGCAGTTGCACGTCACTCCCTCCGTCAGCAGGTGGCCGTTCATCAGCTGAGCGTCAGCAGGTGGCCCGTCATCAGGCAAACGTCAGCAAGGGAGAGAGAGAGAGAGAGAGAGAGAGAGAGAGAGAGAGAGAGAGAGAGAGAGATGTGCAGTTCGGACCCGAGGCCTCAGTAAACATTGAGGCTTCGCTGGCTCTGGAGACCTTTCATACGAATACTCGCACACGTGAACACTCCCATTCCCTAGAGGAGAATATGCCCATCTGTCTAGCTTATTAGTCGACCTTTTAACACCTCTACGTGTTATTCTGACGGATATATTTGCCTCTGGAGGCTTATGCCTTTTATGGAGGCACTCGGGCTAATCCTGTCATTACAGATGCGAAAATATATTAGGGGTAAGTCTCCGCTGAAAGGACCTGGGTCAGGGATATTAGGGACGGACAAAGGGCTCCTTTAACACACACACACACACAACCCTCCGTCCCTCCCTCCCTCCTCAGCCAGACCAGAGGCACGTTAAGAGTGCTCAGGCTCTGATGGTAGACCTCACTAAGCAGAACAGATGGGACGAGCGAGTCTTCCTCCCAGCCAACACAGCAGGCCACCTGCTCTCGGCCGTGGTGTGCGCGGGGATCCGAGGAGGCTCGGTGAGAGAGAGGAGAGAGAGAGAGAGAGAGAGAGAGAGAGAGAGAGAGAGAGAGAGAGAGAGAGAGAGAGAGTACTTACTTTTATGTTCTTGCGATAAGAGTTCGCCCAAAGGCACTCACAGGCGTATCACTCACAAAAGTTCAAACCCAGTCTCGAATGGATCCGATGGCTTATTGCTGTCTGGATTCCTTTGTATCCCTTTGTATCCATATCATCGTACCACTATATCCTCCTACTGTTGTTTCCCATATGCTCTCTTGCCCTTCTTTCAAAATCCCTTTGTCTGGCGATGTCCCTCAATTGTCCTATATGTTTGGAACGATACAATCCATGTGTTCACCTCCTGTTCTCTAATGACCCAAGACTACGTCTCTGTAATATCCATCTAAGTTGATCAAGAGCATATTGCAGCGGCAACCGTCCCACCAAACATAGGATTTCCAGATTTTGATTCGTTCTCTTTCCTTTTAGGAGCTTGGCCATCTACATTCTTGGAGGGAGACTCATTGTATTTACTTTGCCCCTTCTTATATTCCAGGACCCCAAATATGTACCAGATGAGAGGGGAGGAAAAAGGATGGGACTTGCTGGGCCTGGAAGACTTCCAGAGACGAAGGGAGGGAGTTCTCCACACCTTCCAGCGACCTTAGCGATGACGTGTGGACGAAGAGAGGGAGTTCTCACACCTTCCAGCGACCTTAGCGATGACGTGTGGACGAAGAGAGGGAGTTCACACCTTCCAGCGACCTTAGCGATGACGTGTGGACGAAGAGAGGGAGTTCTCCACACCTTCCAGCGACCTTAGCGATGACGTGTGGACGCACAGATGTACAACTGCAAGTCTGGCCTCTTCTCTTACACCAACAGACACTCAGGTAACTTAGGTCCCAGTGACCAAAATAAGCTTTCAAAATATCCAGAGGTAAACAATCGATCATCGGCAGCTTATCTGTGAGTCAATATTGATAAGGAAAACATGAATGATGCTAGCAGCTGATCCAGTGTGGGATATGGTGTATACTTATTCATTACGAACGGATCATACATGAGTGTATGTGGCACGGAATATTCGAAATTATATTTAAGTGTTTGTTATGGATTGGAGGAGCAGCCGTAAGGCCGTTTTTGTACTCTGGATTGGATAGTTTTTTTAAGGGGAGTTTCCTCAATACTTTGGCTTGGGAACGTATGAAGTCAATAAGGCTTTATATGGGATGTTGATAAGGTTTAACGTGAGATGAGGCCCCATGTGTGTAAAGCTCCTTCCCATACAGATAGGTAATTACACACACACACACACACACACGCACACACAATGTGGTGCCCACAGCCAACCCAGCTGTTCATCCTTCCTTCGGGGCTGGTCGATAAATGGGTACCTGGCTTAGGCTGAATTGTGTGTGTGTGTGTGTGTGTGTGTGTGTGTGTGTGTGTATGTGTGTGTTATGTGCTTATATACATTAGCGGTAACGACGTGGTACACATATATAGACAAGGTTAAGAACCGGGGCAACGCGAGTGTAAAACTCCCTCTCTCCCGGCAAGACACAAATAATAATCACACACACACACACACACACACACACACACACACACACACACACACAATATGTCAAGGGTCACGATCGGGGTGGAGGAGGAGCGGCGTGATGAGACAGTTGCTCCACCCACTCCCCGTGCTCCTGGCGCCACCGAGGGGATTTCTGAGGTTGGTGTCGGGCCAAATGCTCAACCCCCACCCAGGTCGACCAGTGCAATCAGGTCACGGGAGATTCTCCTGGCCTCACGACCCCACGAGACTTGTCTCTGCTCCTCACGTCCCTGGACGGGAAGCGGGTGCGTGGAGGAAGGGGGAGTGGTGCCTTGCAGTTCGGCCAAGTCTCCTTTTCTTTGTGTCATTTTCGCGGGTGTTTGATACTGAGCCTTGAAGCTCCATTACCCTTTTGTATATATAACAATTCTCTTCTTTTTCCTTCATACTTGTCCGCTGTTTCCCGCGTTAAAGCGTGAGCGCCGAGGATAGGCGTAGAAAGGACGCATTCGCACGCATCCATTCGCTTAAGCGTCGTGGGTAATGCCCCGAAGCCACTGCCCGGCCCTCCCTCTATCCACAACCAGGGCCCACAGACTATCCCGTGGTTTCCCTCCGCCGCTCCATATTCCCTGGTTCGTCCACTGATGTTACGTTATGGTGTGTCAGTACATGGTGGCAAGTGTGTGTGTATGTGTTGGCTATCCATAGTTTCCCTTAAAGTATCATCACCTGTGGTAGGTCGTCCTCCACTCGAGGATTAACAGATATGAGGAAAGATAAGACGCGACAAAAATGTTGTCCTCCCATCCACCTTCCACACTGCCATACCCATCGTGTTTGAACTATCGCCCTCGCGTCTACCCTTCCTAGAAAACAAAAAAACACATTTGCTTCATGATATTTCATAGTGTCTCATTTTTTCCTTTTGATTTCTTAGTTACTGTTGCTTTAATCTTCTTGACTCCTGGAGGATTCAGTTTGATCCGCCATGACCCCGGGGCATTCAACTGAGGCCGATGTTCGGAGAAAGAAAAAAAAGAAAAGTGACCCACATTTCTCTTTTTTTTTTTTCAAATGTTGACAACTGCTCACCTGTGGCTTTCCAGCACTTGCTATAGACTCAATGGATTCCAGGGATGATACTGGATGGATTGGGTTCTCTTTGTTGTTGTTGTTAGAGATACAGTGATGAGTGACGACACGTCAAGTTCCACTTGTGGTGCTGGAAAGCTTGAGTTCCATTGGGAGTGCTGGAAAGGCTGAGTTTAAATGGTAGTGCTGGAAAAGATGAGTTCCAGTGACGATGCTGGAAGACTTGACTTTTTAGGTTGATGCTGGAATGTTGAAATCTAGGCGGTGGTGCAAGAAAGGTTGAATTCCAATTGTGGTGCTGGAGAAGCTAAGTTCTAATGGTGGTGCTGGAAAAGCTAAGTTCTAATGGTGGTACTGGAAAAGCTAAGTTCTAATGGTGGTACTGGAAAAGCTGAGTTCTGATGGTGGTGCTGGAAAGGCTGAGTTTTTAATGGTGGTAATGGAAAGGTTGAGGTTGCGATATGGAGGGGGATCGGTAGAAGTCCACCACCTGGGAGGTGATGGGTCATGGAGAGAGAGAGAGAGAGAGAGAGAGAGAGAGAGAGAGAGAGAGAGAGAGAGAGAGAGAGAGAGAAGCCTTTCCTGGAAGGCGAAGGGACATGGGGAAGAGAGAAAGAGAAAGAGAGGGGGGGAGGGAGAGGAGAAGGCTTTCCCTGGGGGATGACGAGGCATGTGTGTGGAGAGAGAGAGAGAGAGAGAGAGAGAGAGAGAGAGAGAGAGAGAGAGAGAGAGAGAGAGGCAGAGAGGCAGGAGTCCGCTGCTGAGAGCGACGCCCATGCTGCCACCTGCAGCATAAGCCTGGGCGCGCGGCCACACACGCTAATTATGCGCATGCGGGTTATAATCACGTCTGCTCCCCGCTGTGCTATGAAATAGCAGGCTGTCCGGCGAGGTAGGTCGTAAATACAGAATTTCCTAATTAGCCCCGACACCTGTATCAGGGAGGAGCGCTACACCTTGGAATGTATTAAAAACACAATATTCTCCATTTTCCGAAGGATGGGGGTGTATATATATATATATATATATATATATATATATATATATATATATATATATATATATATATATTTCTTTCTTTTTTCTTTTTTGAATACAATACTGTCATGAAAAGCGTGTGTTGTAGACGTCTGCCAGTCGTAGGACACTGGTACTCCAGCGTGTGTGGGGCACATTAGGTTTTGTCGTGTCATGAAGGGAAACCAGTGAAGTGATTGGAAACGAGGCCTTGGCTGACCTAATACTTGGACATATTTATCGCTGGTCACTTGGTGGTGTTGGCCGACCCTCGATGCCTTCCTTGTGACGTGCAGCATGACCTGATGACATAGCACTGGAGGTCATGACCTTACCGTCTCTCCTCACCTCTCTTCGTTTACTGCCAGATGTGTTGAAGACATTGAAAGTCAGGAGACGAAAAGGGTTGTATCTGGGAGTCCTCTTTTCGTTGGTCGAGTCTTCACGTGATCTGTCGAGTCCTCATTTCGTCTGTCGAGTCCTCATTTCGTCTGTCGAGTCCTCACTTGCTCTGTCGAGTCCTCATTTCGTCTGTCGAATCCTCACTTGATCTGTCGAGTCCTCATTTCGTTTGTCGAGTCCTCACTTGATCTGTCGAGTCCTCATGTCATCTGTCGAGTCCTCATGTCATCTGTCGAGTCCTCACTTGATATGTCGAGTCCTCACTTGATCTGTCGTTCCTTCCTACGCTTCGTCCACGTTCTCGCTAGATCTAGCAGAACCCATCCTGCCTCACAACACTGGCTGTATCAACATGTGTCATATCTCCCAAAGTTCGTATCATCAACTAAGCTCCTATAAGAAGTTTTTAAAGAGAAAAAATAAACCGTTTTTTTCACTATTTTAGAAAAAAGTGTTCCAGAAATTCAAATACGCATGTAATCATCATCTCTCAAGTCATTTAACCTATATTTCACTTCAGTTAAACTTAGTGACACTTGTACATAAACCACTTAAATAATCTACTAATATTGCAGGAGCCTGGGGTCGTATCATTGACGTAGATTTTTCTTAGACGCATTTTTCTTATGGTATTGCTGAAATGTGTGGCCTGCATTTAATATAGGTTTAAAAAAAAAGGCGAAAAATGTCTTAAAAATACGATCTAGCAGAGATGTTACAAATATGGACCTAGTTTTTTTTTTTTCCTCTCTCTCTCCTCAGAATTCCAGGACTGATTGATTCCCAGTATGGGCGGTGTCCTCTTGAGTGAGGACGCTTATTAAACGACCGTTACTCCACTCGGTGGAGACGGCCTACTAGACAGGCCAGTTGCCCCGAGTATCAGTAGCTCTGTTGTCCAGGATAAAGTGGCTTCATCCACTGTAAGCTGTTAACTCAGTGGGACTGAGATCCGTTTCACTGCAACACGGCACGGTTCCCACTGAATGGTTTATGTAAACAGCCCATATGTCGTTCGTAGAGCTGACTAGACGTTCGTTATGAGACAAGTATTTAGTACATATATCTAGTACTCTGCCGATTCATATGATGATGAATAGGAGGGAAAAACTCCCCCGTCAATGGTATAGATCTATTCCAGCGATGACGAAAGAGTGATAATCTAGAGTCGAAAAATCTCTCGGTCTCCCGATCCTTCGTCGTCGGCGTAATATGAACCTGAACACTAATGGCAGGTTGTATCTGTGATTGACTCTACACAAACCTGTCTCGTCATGAGCTCCAGACTTTCACTGCCTTACCTGCTGGTTCCAAGTGTGTCTGTCGAGCAGCCGCCTCTGCTTACCACTTCATCTTTATTAACCTGACGTATATATATAAATAGGGAAATCATGCGTACATATTAATGGCTGATATATATATATATATATATATATATATATATATATATATATATATATATATATATATATATATATATATAGATGATAGATAGATAGGTAGTTAGGTAGACGTAATTTCTATAGGCATATCTTTGGTTTGGCCATTTGATTACTACTCAGCCGATTTCCTCTCATTGTTTTTCAAAGTTACTGGTACTCCTTTCCATGGATACTTCCAATTCTGTCCTTGTAACAGCAGCAACAGAAAAAGGACCAGAATTTATACGTGAAAGAAACTCCTGAAAATCGTTATTCTTTTGTTTATATATCAGAAGGCAGACCTAGTGTGAGGGGACGGGGTCCTGGAGACGTCGTGCCGTCGCAACCCAACACCAGGAGTCTTCGTATGTCATCCAGCCGTGGTGGTGGCGGGTGTCTCTCATCCAGTTACAGTCACCACCACACTTACCAGCCACCGAGGAAGAGGAGGAGGAGGAGGAGAAGGAGGAGGTCGACGTCAGGCGGGGCATTAAACAGGTGTAGTGCAGGAGGTCTGGCGACTCATGCTCCTAGCCCTAGAGCGATGGTCGACTCTCTCTCTCTCCATGATGCAAGGGGTTCAACTCTAATGATAATCTTCATGGGAGCGAGTCAGCGAGGAAGATAATTCCATTTCCCTCACGTGCCGAGCCTCTTAGGTCGAACCTGAAGCTTCGTCTGCCTCTCTTGTTGCCCTTATAGCCCCGCCGGCAGGAGGGAGGAGGCCCTCCCCTTTTAACGGGTATCGTGTACTCTAGTGTGTACGTTCGTCCGTGGGTGTACGTAAGTGAGAGCAGGTTTTCAGTAGGTGTGGTGACGGATAGAAATAGTTCTTTTTTTCTTTCTCGTCCGTAAATTTTTCGAAGGGCTTCTCCTAGGGGCTGGGGCATTAAGTGTAGTCTGCACGTCCGTGTGTTGAGGGGTCTCAAGGGCATTTTACGTATATAACCTTAAAATTCCCTCTCCATTTTTTCCCTCTCTTGCCTCTCAGTCAACTACAATTACTTGCCTTTCTTTCAGTATTTCTTCTTCTTTCTCCTCCTCCTCTGCCTTCTGGGGAAAGTATGTATCAACGATGATTTTTGCTTTCTTCTTTCATTTCATCCACTTTGCTTGGATTTCTTTCACACTTCTTTACTTTCCCTTCATTATTCTAACCATGATTATTTCTTTCCACCTGTTTTATTTCATTTTTGTTGTTCTTTGTCTTTCTATCTCTCTGTAATGGTAGGTTTATCACCTGTCGCTGCTTTCTTCTGTCCTTACGTCTCATATTATCATCATTTAACATCACATTATTACTTGTTTATAATCTATTTTTTTTCTCCATCTGCTTCTCTGACTCGAATATAATTGGCAGATCTCCTTGTACCTCATCTCCCGGACATTGTAGCTGGTAAGACAGACCCGATAAGTATGAAGAATTTACAAGTATGTATTATACTGGCGTCTCGGAGTGATTTACAGTCGACTGCAATGGTGTCACACTGATCTATCAGACGTGCCCGTCACACTGGAAAGAAGTCATGCTTGTACATAGCCCCCATCATGTGACAATGTGTCACACTGATCTATCAGACGTGCCCGTCACACTAGGAAGAAGTCAAGCTTGAACATAGCCCCCATCATGTGACAATGTGTCACACTGATCTATCAGACGTGCCCGTCACACTAGGATGAAGTCATGCTTGTAGATAGCCCCCATGGTGTGACACGGTGTCACACCTGATTCACTAGAGTGATACTCTCGCTCTCTGTCATACCCTGTGTCACACTGATGTATAAAAGTGATGCATTCGCTGTCTGGACTGAAGTTCGTGTCATACTGATTCATGTATGACAAAAACCGGCCATCGGAGTGAAGTCACGAGCACCACAGAGACCCAGACTGGACTGTAATTCCTCTCCCGAAGTCGTATGATACTTGGCCACCTCACGTCGTCTACCATCCTCAAAAGTACATGCTTATGAAGGGAGTGCCTCGCTACCTCACCCTTCTGGTCTTCCCCCGCGCCATCAGCTGTTCCTCCAATGGCCCTCCGTGGTGTTGCGATCGGCATTGTTGAGAGATGCACTTGCTGTCTAAGGGGGGTCGAGCTCGCAAAGGTTCGATTCCCGGTTGCGGCTCTCGGTCCGCAGTCGACCCGGCTGTTCATCCTCCATTCTAGTAGGCTGGTCGATGAGTTGGGAAGGTGAAGCACGAAGATTCGAGCACTTTCGTTATATGTGTATAACGTAAATGAAGAGATATTTTTTTTGCCATTCAGTTCCATCGTTGACCTTCGGTATGTAATAGATGGTCGATCACAGACGTCTCCTGGAATGTAGAGCTACCTCTCTCTCTCTCTCTCTCTCTCTCTCTCTCTCTCTCTCTCTCTCTCTCTCTCTCTCTCTCTCTCTCTCACCCCAGTCCTGTGGCAGGTCACACGGATAAAACTTCAGAGCAGGGACGCCAGCCGCCCAAGGTCATCAAATGACATGACTAGCCAGGCTACACTCGGTGCGTGCATGTTTAAGTATACACGTGCGTGCGTGTGACAGCCAAAGGCACAGTTTACTGACGTCCACGAACAGCTGCGTTCCATTTAAGGCCAGGGAAGCAGAGTCCTGTGAGATAACTGTCTTGAATTTTCAATTGTTCCAGGCGATACTCTACTCCCAAGCTAAGTTTAGCGTGTTCTGCTATCTCTACAAAGTACACACACACACACACATACACACACATACACACACACAAATGTAAATATATATATAATATATATATATATATATATATATATATATATATATATATATATATATATATATATATATATATATATATATATATATTCATCAGAATTCGAAACTATTTGAAGGTATGTCGTATTGGTTCGACCCCGCGTGTTCATTGCACGACATTCTTTGGTCGCATTCCTCCACGTGTGACAGTGGGTTATACTTAGCGGTGGATCCCACAACAGAGAAGTGACTGTTCGATTACTAGTAATCTAATGTCCTTCGTCTCACGTCCATTGAGCAACAGGGACTTAATCGATCGTTTTCTCTCGTCAGGCTCTCATTAATGGAAGTGCACGTTCATCGCACTGTCTTCTTTGTTCCTTTACGTTTCGCGTGTAACAATCTGTTCGTTGAATGCTAACTCCTGCTCCATATGAGCCTGGCGGGTAGACATACATGGGGACCCCGTTCCTTGCGCATGTAAGACGAAGGGAACCCGGTTTATGATAAAGACTTAGTCGTTTCTTTACGATGGGATCTACATCATAGTCAATAATATCCCCAGCTTCCATGCATTTAGTTTAGGTTCGAGTCCTCTAACACATTCTTTAAGGCAAACACGTGATTCACACATTCTCCGCCACTTTTGAAACTACTCTCACTCTGATCCTTCCCAATCTGATGCTCTGTACATGTACTCACCCTCGCAGTTACTACTATCCCATACAACGTACAAGGTATACTCAACAAACTCATACCTCTGTAGTTTGAACATTTATCTTTATCCTCCTTGCCTTTATATACAGTGGCACTGTATATAAATTCCGCCAATCCTCAGGCACCTCATCACGATCCATAAATACACTGAAAATCTTAACTAACCAATCAAAAACACTCACCCCATTTCGTAAGAAATTTAACTGTAGTACTATCCAATCCTGCCGCCTTGCCACATTCCACCCTACGTAAGGCTTTCACCACCTCATCTCTTTTCACCAAACCACTCTCCATAACTCACTTCGCATACCATCCCGACCCAAATACCTTACATCTGCCACCGTCATCAAACCTATTCAACAGTTACTCCTTTTTCTCATCACTACCTGTTACCACTTCTCCATTTTCCCTCTTCACCGATGTTCTCATTTATCATCTTGCTTTTTCGCATACTATTAATCTACTTCCAAATCATCTTAATCCCTCTGAAGTTGACTGATACTTAATAACCCCAACTCTCATTTATCAACCCATGCATCTTCTTCTAAATCTCATGCCGCTTTCTTTTATGCATTTCCCAATCATCTGCAACCTTTCCCTGTAAGTATCATCCATATACCTCTCTTTTCTCTTTCACTAGGAGCTTTGCATCGTCATCCCACCACTCACAACCCTTTCTAATCTGCCCACCTTCCACTTTATGCATGCCACACGCATATCTCACACATGCCAGCACTGCTTCCCTGAGTACCTTCCATTCCTCACCCACGTCCCCAAGCTACGCTTACTCTCACCTTTTGCCATTCTGTACTCAACCTCTGTTGATACTTCTCGCACAGATTTTCTTTTCATACTCACTAACACTCGCCACTTTCTCCTCGCCAATGATGTTTCTTGTCTTTTTCCAAAAACCTCTACATATCCTCACTCTGGCCTTTGCAAGGTAGTGATCAGACATCCTGTCATGTGCCCTCTCAGCACATTCACATTACAAAATCTCAGTTTTATTCACCTATCATTTAGAATGACCTCCTTCCCTACTCACATACGTATCATTGTCTGTGTCCCTCTTTTTAAACCAGGTATTCCCAGCCACTAGTCCCTTTTTTCATGCACAGCTCCACAAGCTATTCACCATTTTCATTTATCTAAAGCAATGAATTCATCATGCCATCCCCTTATACCCTCAACTGCCACATTACTCACCTTCGTATTAAAATCACCCACCACTAATACCCGATCTCTCACATCAAAACTGCTGACACACTCACTCAGCTGCTCCCTTAACTCTTGCCTCCCCTGCTAATCAACAAATACAGCTGATCACCAAACTACTCGGTGAACATAACACAGCTGAACACCTCTCCCAGCTTGTCAGTAAAAACAGCTGATCACCTCCCCACCTGGTCAAGAAACACAGCTGACTACCGTTCCACCCACTCACCAGACGCAGCCACTTACCTCCCAGCTGTTCAAAATACACCGCTGATCATCGCTCCAAATTGGTTAAGCTAACACAGTCGTCCGCATTCTTAGCTGATCGATAAACACATCTGATCACCTCAGCTGGTCAACAAACACAGCTGATCACCTCCCCAGCTGATCAACAAACATGGCTCCCCTCCAAGACACACACACACACACACATCCCTGGCCACTATAGGACTTGTGACTGAAGTCTTCCCTGGTGTATTTGCTCATGTGACGTCGCTTGTGTTCCTGGAGTAACAGTGACTCTCTCACTGCCAGCGGTTCAGTGCCGTCCATTGGTAAATATGCTCACAGGAGTGGTCACTCCCACGATCGCAAACTGCCCATAAGGAACGCCCCACAGGAAGACAATACAAAGCCCAACCTGCACCAAGAAAGGCCTTTCGACATCGCTTTCTCTTCTTTCGGACTTCGAAAGCCTCAGGGTCTACAGCCACCGACGAGGGAGGTTGGATCACCGTTTCTCGCGTCTGCGCGGCGACCCAGAAGTTCTGTAGCCTAGGAAGCGACCTGTCGTTTCTCCTTCACCCCCACCTGTGAGCTGATGGCTCTCAAAGTCTACAGTCGTACAACGCCTCTTCGTATGACCACAATAAACTCGCGGCACTCGTTCCTTGTGACTCTAAATGTTCTTTTTTGAGGTGAGCGCTACCTGCTAGCCTCGCTGTATGGCCAAATCTCGACGTAAGTGTTTGTAAGTACTTCTCACTCTCTCTCTCTCTCTCTCTCTCTCTCTCTCTCTCTCTCTCTCTCTCTCTCTCTCTCTCTCTCTCTCTCTCTCTCTCTCTCGTCATTTGTCATCTGTTTCTTTGTGATTGCAAGTTTCGGTGAACTGAGAATCATTACGAGACGAGGCTTAGGCTTGGCTCCATCGTATCTAAAAGCATTGCCGACGCATTTCTCATTACTGACGAGCTTAAGCTCGCAAATTCCCTTTGCAAAGTGATGTTTGTTTTCAGCTTAAGCCAAGAACAGTTGGGTAGATGTCTAACTCATTAGTTTTCATCTTTCGACGTTTTTTCTAATGAAAGATCTGTTCTAAATCCTGTCTGGTCATTGTTGTGCAAGGGGCGCTAGTGGGAGGGCAGCGAAAAGGGACCCGTTGTGATCTGGGTCCTTCCCTTATACGTGGCGGTGGGGATCTCATATCGAGCTGTCTCGTGATGCAATAATTCCCTATTCAACATCACCCACCACCCTCCAAACCTTGCCATAGAGTGATTTGGTTTTGTCTTCTTCTTCTTCTACGAACCATTTTGTCCTCAATCAGTATTGGCAAGTTCCTGAGTGTGGCGTGTGCTGGTCGGCCCTGGGTCAGTCAGTCGCTCCACGGAAATTATAGCTTGTAGACTCACGCAAATATGGCCCTGCGCAAATACCTTACGTGGCTCATATGATATTTCGTAATTATCTTTGTGAATCTCCGAGAACTGACATGCGATCGTAAAAAAAAAAGGGAGAAAAACTTTTTCGTTTCTCTGCGTTCGTCAAATGATCGTAGACGAGGACCCTGTGTGTTATTTACAAGTGACCGTAAATGTAAACGATTTTATTATTACAAGCGATCGTAAATCTCAACGTTTATTTTCCCCTTTAAGTTCATTTACAAGGGATCGTAAATTTGGTGGTTTTCATCCTGCGGGACCCATTACAAGCGATCGTAAATGTAAATCTTATTATCCTTTGATGCCATTACAAGGGTCGTAAATGAGCCTCCCCTGCGACCGTCGCTAGCAAGGGTAAGTGCCGCATCTTGCTCGTAAATGACTAGCGTGTGGGAGACTAATGGCGCCTCATAATGGAGGGAGGTGCGTGGTGCGTGCCTACCGCACTCCAACACACCCTCACATCCCAACACCGCCAACGCCAGCCTCTCTTTACTCCTGGAGGAGGAGGAGGAGGAGTAGGCGGAGGGGGACGTTAATGAGGTAACGATTCACTCGTTAGGTGTGAGGACATACAATGGGAGCCCGGATGCTCAAGCATCTCGACAGCTCTTGTGCAAGGAACATGAAGGCAGCAGCCCCCCCAACTCCTCTCCCTGCCAGGGAGATGTGAGCCACTCCCTCCCTCACCACATTTTCGCCCCTCGCACCTAGGCACGGAGGGTGCGTATTGTCTCATCTTCGTACGACGGCGTAGAACCGTGTACTGCGAGATGGTCTCGTGCGACCAGCGTGTCTATGGTGGCTGAGGGTGAGGGAGGTAAGGGAGTAGAGTTGCTGCGACAACTGCAGGAGGAGGAGTAGCCCATTGCGTTGTGCCTCCAACGGTTGAGTGACCTACTGTAATGCCACGGGTGGAGCTGATGAGTTGATGAGGTGTTCATTGGACTGCAAATTAGCTCCCAGTTGAAGCTCTCTGGCCTCTCGACCTGGTGAACAGATGACCTGGTGTGTCTGTACTGGTGAACAGACGACCTGGTGTGTCTGTACTGATGAACAGACGACCTGGTGTGTCTGTACTGATGAACAGACGACCTGGTGTGTCTGTACTGGTGAACAGACGACCTGGTGTGTCTGTACTGACGAAGAGACGACCTGGTGTGTCTGTACTGGTGAACAGACGACCTGGTGTGTCTGTACTGATGAACAGACGACCTGGTGTGTCTGTACTGGTGAACAGACGACCTGGTGTGTCTGTACTGACGAAGAGACGACCTGGTGTGTCTGTACTGGTGAACAGACGACCTGGTGTGTCTGTACTGACGAACAGATGACCTGGTGTGTCTGTACTGGTGAAGAGACGGCCTAGTGTGTCTGTGTGGATGAACAGACGACCTGGTGTGTCTGTACTGGTGAAGAGACGACCTTGTGTGTCTGTGTGGATGAACAGACGACCTGGTGTGTCTGTACTAGTGAACAGACGACCTGGTGTGTCTGTACTGACGAACAGATGACCTGGTGTGTCTGTATTGGTGAAGAGACGACCTAGTGTGTCTGTGTGGATGAACAGACGACCTGGTGTGTCTGTACTGGTGAAGAGACGACCTTGTGTGGATGAACAGACGACCTGGTGTGTCTGTACTGGTGAAGAGACGACCTTGTGTGTCTGTGTGGATGAACAGATGACCTGGTGTGTCTGTACTGGTGAAGAGACGACCTAGTGTGTCTGTGTGGATGAACAGACGACCTGGTGTGTCTGTACTGGTGAAGAGACGACCTTGTGTGGATGAACAGACGACCTGGTGTGTCTGTACTGGTGAAGAGACGACCTTGTGTGTCTGTGTGGATGAACAGACGACCTGGTGTGTCTGTACTGATGAACAGACGACCTTGTGTGTCTGTAGTGATGAACAGATGACCTGGTCTTGCTACATTGTTGATGCACATTAGTCGGAAACCAGTCGTCCGCTTAACGACCCGCACCAGCACATACTTAGCATTGCGTAGGTATCAAGACCATTTTTCATAGGTACTGTTCAATGACGTCCTCAATTTCGTAGGTACTGCTCAACGAGGTTCCCCAGTGTCGTAGGTACTGCTCAACGAGGTTCTCCAATGTCGTAGGTACTGCTCAGCGAGGCTCCCAATGTCGTAGGTACTGCTCAACGAGGCTCCCAATGTCGTAGGTACTGCTTAACGAGGTGTCCAGTCCAAGCAAGCAACAGTGTTTGCTATGCACAACAGCTTTATTCAAGCACTGGTTCAGCCTTTGACTATGGCTGGAGAGCGTTTGATGCAGGCGATGGGGTGGCTAGACTTCGTGAGGAAATCCAATTTGGCAGTTGGTTCTCTCACCCTTGAAACACTCATGACCCTATTCGAACCCTCCTCCACGAAATACATGAGGTCAATCCAAGGATATATATAGTTTCCTTTTACTCCAGTTCACCGCCTGTGTTTGGAGGGTGGGTCATTCAGGAGGTGAGGATGAGGTGGGAGGAGCGACCTTTCTCAACACCAGAAGGCCAGCTTGGTCATGAGAATCTAACATGACACAGATGGTAGAACTTGTTCCTCATCGACACGGGGAGGAGGCGAGGAGGAGGAGGAGGAGGGGGAAGAAAAGAAGAGGAAAACGGTGGTTTGCGAGGGCATGGAAGCCCAGAGGGGTGGGGTAGATAGATAGATAGATAGAGAGAGAGAGAGAGAGAGAGAGAGAGAGAGAGAGAGAGAGAGAGAGAGAGAGAGAGAGAGAGTCGTGAATCATACCTCAACTCCGACCAACGAAACGAACTTGCTGACTTGATATATTCCTCTCTCTCTCTCTCTCTCTCTCTCTCTCTCTCTCTCTCTCTCTCTCTCTCTCTCTCTCTCTCTCTCTCTCTCTCTCTCTACCAGGATGTACAGTAACGACGATGAGTCATAAGTGTTTTTGTTTTTGTTTTTTCTTTTCTTTTCACTGGTGCCAGACACACACACACACACACACACACAACAGAGAGAGAGAGAGAGAGAGAGAGAGAGAGAGAGAGAGAGAGAGAGAGAGAGAGAGAGAGAGAGCTCTCCCTACCCAAAGGGCAAAACTGGTTTTGGGTTGTTGCGGCCGCCTAGCTAGCGGAGGAGGGGGGCCCCGAGACCCCCCCCCCCCCTATCCATATTCCAGGTTTTTCACAAAACTGAAGATGACGTGATGGCGGAGCCGGCCGGGGGGGGGGGGGGGGGGGGGGGTTGTGCCCGAGGCCTGGAATGACGTCACGGACGGTCTTGGTTGGAGTCAGCCTCCACCACCAGAGGGTCAGGTGGATTCCTCCTCCATTACATAATGAATGAATTACAGGACCGTAGATGGACGAACGCTACTGCAGAAGGAGGAGGAGGAGGAGGAGGGGATCGGTCGGTCCTGCTCTCTCTCTCTCTCTCTCTCTCTCTCTCTCTCTCTCTCTCTCCGTGTTTCATGAAGTCCCATAATCGGTCCCTAGAAGGGAGAGAGAGAGAGAGAGAGAGAGAGAGAGGGGGGGTTTAGGGGGGGAAAATCATAGGTTCCAACACCATCGAGAGTAAATTTGTATGAAATACATTTCTAAAAATTGAGAGTACTTTATGTATTTGTTTTTCTTTTTTTTAAGTTTTTGACATTTTTTTTTGGCGTGAGAAACGTGCATTTTTTTGGCGTGAGAAACGTGCATTTTGTTGACGTGAGAAACGTGCATTTTTTTTGGAGTGAGAAACGTGCATTGTTTTTTTTTACATGTAACGTTTTTGTGGCGAATTGTGTCTGGGGTCGTTTGTCTTTCTGTAAGTGCAGAACTGTTGCTTGATCAGATGACTGACCTGTGTTGTGATCATCATAATGGCCTGTGAGATGACTCGATCGTATGCTTAACTTGAGTCATGGCCAGGTGAGTGTGTTGTGTTGTGGCCAAGTAAGCGTGTTGTGGCCAAGTGTGTATGTGTGTGTGTGTTGTGGCCAGGTGAGTGTGTTGTAACCTGGTATGTCATAACCTGATAAGTATATTGTGGCCAGGTGAGTGTGCTCAGGTCACGTACGAATTCTTCAGTGTACTGCAGTATGTGTTTCATAGCCTCTATATCATTCGAGTGCGTCGTTATCATGCAAAAAAAAGGAAGTCTTTTATAGCCAGGTGTGTGACCTTAGTGACGTCTGATGTTACCAGGCAGGGGTGACCTGTGTCACTGGCCCCTGGTGGTCACAGTGAGTGCTTCTTGACCAAGTACTGTGGTCAGGGGAGTGTGTTATTCCGTGGTAAGTGGTGAACGTTGGACACACTCGAGTTGCGTGCTGAGTGTGTTGCTGGCTGGATCAAGTGTTTTCTGTAGCCTAGTGGTTTGTGAGGAAGGGACATCACTTTGGCCAGCTGAGTGCGTTACGAGAGGGACCAGGTGAGTGCGTTATGGGGGGGAAGGGGTGGATGCCAGGTGGGTGCATTGCCGGAGGATGAGTGTGTCGTGGTTCGTGAAGAACTTCGCCTAACTGTGGCCAAGAAAGTTTCCAGTATTCGGGGCCAAGCGAGTGGCCAGTGCATTATTTGGGCCAGTGAGGAACCAGCGCGTTCTTGGCCCACTCGACCCATGACCTTATCTCACAGGTCTTCTTCCCCCCCACCCACCCATTTCGACCCATAGATATGATTAGCTGCGCGGCTGTCGAATATGGCGAAGCGCCCCTTGTGCTCTCGCGAGGATCTGGACCATTCAAAGCCTTACGTGAGGATCGAACACCATCCACGAATTAGGATCCGATAAAGTGAACATCAGGGGCCGTATGCAGAAAAATTCTTAGATTTCTGTTTATTTTTATGCTTAGCTGAGCAAGTGACTTGAGTGCCACACAGAAAAGGACTAAACACGATGCTTAGCAAAATTCAAGCATAATATTTAAGTATGAAATGCAGTTTGGGTCAAAATTTGTCGTCTGCTACGCAAATACTTAAGCGTAGGGTAGCTTTCAGAAACATGCTCAGCAAAATTCTTAAAGTTAAGTAAAATTCTTTGGGGTTAAGCATACTTAAGCATTCTAAGAAGTTTTCTGCATACAGCCCCAGGTGATTGATGTCGACTTAAATATAGGCCTTGTGTTTATACGATCCAAAACGAAGGCTTCTCCGAGACGCATCATCTGCATACAATAGACTGACCTCCGTCCCTCCCTCCTCGCCATGCTCAGTGACCTCCTCCCTCCGTCCCTCCCTCCTCGCCATGCTCAGTGACCTCCTCCCTCCGTCCCTCCCTCCTCGCCATACTCGGTGACCTCCTCCCTCCGTCCCTCCCTCCTCGCCATACTCAGTGACCTCCTCCCTCCGTCCCTCCCTCCTCGCCATACTCGGTGACCTCCTCCCTCCGTCCCTCCCTCCTCGCCATACTCAGTGACCTCCTCCCTCCGTCCCTCCCTCCTCGCCATACTCAGTGACCTCCTCCCTCCGTCCCTCCCTCCTCGCCATACTCAGTGACCTCCTCCCTCCGTCCCTCCCTTCTCGCCATACTCGGTGACCTCCTCCCTCCGTCCCTCCCTCCTCGCCATACTCGGTGACCTCCTCCCTCCGTCCCTCCCTCCTCGCCATACTCGGTGACCTCCTCCCTCCGTCCCTCCCTCCTCGCCATACTTAGTGACCTCCTCCCTCCGTCCCTCCCTCCTCGCCATACTCAGTGACCTCCTCCCTCCGTCCCTCCCTCCTCGCCATACTCGGTGACCTCCTCCCTCCGTCCCTCCCTCCTCGCCATACTTAGTGACCTCCTCCCTCCGTCCCTCCCTCCTCGCTATACTTAGTGACCTCCTCCCTCCGTCCCTCCCTCCTCGCCATACTTAGTGACCTCCTCCCTCCGTCCCTCCCTCCTCGCCATACTCAGTGACCTCCTCCCTCCGTCCCTCCCTCCTCGCCATACTTAGTGACCTCCTCCCTCCGTCCCTCCCTCCTCGCCATACTCGGTGACCTCCTCCCTCCGTCCCTCCCTCCTCGCCATGCTCAGTGACCTCCTCCCTCCGTCCGTCCCTCCTCGCCATGCTCAGCGGAAGGCTAAGACCTGGAGATCTGACACTTGGGCGATGAGAGGGGCCCCTCCCTCGTCAGCTGCGTGCGCCTGAGGACGTCAGCCATCGTCTAGTCATTCGTCAGCAATCTCTGTCAGCTGATCTTCAAGTCGCACGTCAAATTCCTGTCAGTTTTCTTTTTTCTCTCTTGTCAGTCGTCTGTCATCGATCCGTCAGTCACCCGCCAGTCGTGTAAGAGATGCCGTCAGTAGTCTGTCAGTCATCTGTCAGTCTTCGTCTATAATACGCTGGTCATCGATCAGTCGCTCCGTATGTAGCACATTGTTCGCTTAATTAGTGTCAGCACCAAGCCATATGAGCCAGCCACAGGTGTCAGCACCAAGCCATATGAGCCAGCCACAGGTGTCAGCACCAAGCCATATGAGCCAGCCACAGGTGTCAGCACCAAGCCATGAGCCAGCATCTCTTGTCAGCACCAAGCCATATGAGCCAGCCAGAGGTGTCAGCATCAAGCCATAAACCAGCCACAGGTGTCAGCACCAAGCCATATGAGCCAGCCACAGGTGTCAGCATCAAGCCATATGAGCCAGCCACAGGTGTCAGCACCAAGCCATGAGCCAGCATCTCTTGTCAGCACCAAGCCATATGAGCCAGCCACAGGTGTCAGCACCAAGCCATATGAGCCAGCCACAGGTGTCAGCACCAAGCCATATGAGCCAGCCACAGGTGTCAGCACCAAGCCATATGAGCCAGCCACAGGTGTCAGCACCAAGCCATATGAGCCAGCCACAGGTGTCAGCACCAAGCCATATGAGCCAGCCACAGGTGTCAGCACCAAGCCATATGAGCCAGCCACAGGTGTCAGCACCAAGCCATATGAGCCAGCCACAGGTGTCAGCACAAGCCAGGAACCCGTAACTGGGGATGAAGTTGGAAAAAGAAAAAAAGAATTTCTTCGTATCTTTGATAGTAAAAAGAAAAAGAAATTGAGTGACAGAACTCATTAATGTTCTCCCAGAAGGGGTCTGTCCAACCCATACCATGTAACACCACCCCATCCCCCATCCATTAGCAACGAAACCTCGTATTATAATCATTAGTAATAATTAGCAGGATACTAATCTTCGTCAGTGACCCTTCAACTCTCGTGTGTGTGTGTGTCATTATTTCCCCAGCTCTCATTTTCCTCAGTACGAACTTAATTATAACATCACCAGCTTTGCCATGGAATCTTATACTACGTCATCATATATATATAAGTCATATATTATAGTCCAGCTTGAATTTTCCCCTGCTACTGTTATGGAAGTTAAGCTTGAGTATCATGGAAGCTAAACTTGAGCTGATTAACTGTAAAGAAAACCCCAGCTTAAGTCCTTATCTAAATAGATATATCTCTATCTCTAATACTCACAGAGTCAGGTGTGAAATCACTTACTTTAATCCTTACCTTCCACACACAGACACACACACACAGACACACACACACACACACACACACACACACACACACAAACTCAGACCTATAAGTTCCTCCAGTTTTCTCGGTCATATATATAGATATACTCATCCCTTATATGTTATAAGTTATAGTACCTTCATTTGTTTAACTACGATTATATCTGGTTTAACTCCTCCTCTCTCTCTCCCTCCTCAATTCTACTGTCTTGTCCCAGAGTTGACAACTACGATGGTCAGGTCTGTCAGTCGAAGTATTGTAAACTCTGATGTGAACTGATCTTCTTTTTCTTTTTCGCGAGGTGTGAACTGGTCCATGCGCTCTCATGCATCATGCGTTCGCCCGCCTATCAGTCTCCACTTTTCGCATGAGAGACGAAGGAGTACATTACTGAGGAGCACATCAGCTGTCGGAAAAAAAACAACGTCGCTGAATGGCTCTGTATGGAAAAAATCGCCGAGTGAGTTGAGACACGTCTGAGGAGTCTGCTGGCAATGGGAATTAACACATAATGAAGTGGTGGTGGGAGGTTGGGATGATGGGTTTCCCCTTCGTCGGATCAGCTCTGAGAGAGTCTATTGGTGAAGGTCAGTAGCAAAGGGACCTGGTGTGTGTCGCTCAAGGGCCGAAGAGTGAGGACGAGATGTGTTGTATTAGGTAATACCTGAGATGATCAGTGAGGGAACTCCATACACTAATGGTTCAACATGATAACCACTGATACTTCAGTGATATTCATCGTCCCCGCCACAGAAACCCTCGTAAATGCTGGTGTATTGCGACGGGTGTTTCAGGAGTCAAATGAGGATCTATAGTGAGACGGTCCTATACGACAGGTGTGATGGATGTCTTCGACGCTGCCCAAATATTCATAAGATGACCTTAAGTCCTTTACGGGTCGTGTCTGACTCCCAGATAGCTGCGTTAGAGGCCTCGCTTATCATAATCTTTACATTATGATTGCATCTGGTCGAAGGATTTCCCACAGGTGCCGTATCTAAAGTCATGGAGCTCAGGTTAGGGATGTTAGGGAGGAGGCCGACCTAGAGTGGCTTCACTAAAGTCCTTCATGGCATAACCTCGGCTTTTATAAAACCACAACTCCGCTGAACCCTACGACAACCACCTCTACAACGATGCCTTCACTACATCTGTGCCTACGTTACCTGCACCAAAATCAATCACTCCTTTTACACTGTAACAACACTTCCCTCACCACTACATCTGCACCACTGCCACATCTACAGTATCGACGACAGCAAACACAACCACCACTACAACCACGCTTCTACTACTGCTACAGTATCTGCCACAACACACAACCACATCTCACACCCCCATCTACCCACAACATCACATTTCTATCCAAGCCTCAACCTTCCACAACTTGAGATCAAGTGGCAACTCCTTACAAATCAAAACCATATGGCAACTCCTCACAAAGTCCCCATGGCAACTCCTCACTAATTAGATACGTTGATTCTGGTTCATAATCTTTAATTGTATGGATAGTTCTTTTATATTTTCTCCTCTGTGACAAGTCCAGTGCTTCTTGGATTAGCATAGGACAACAGGAGAGTTAGAATTCTCAACGTAGGTTTCTGGAGGTTCAGCGTGGTCGCCAGACTGACGTTGGCTGGATAAGTGTGCTTCATTCTTAGTATTGAGGCTCAAGGTGGTCGCCAGACCAACGGTGGCTAGACGTCCAATACGATTCTTGTAAGTCTTACATTCCTCACGATCTCTTGGTATGTTGAAATCGATTGACCCCACTGGCTTCTTTATAGTCTGCGGAGATATGCAGCTGTTTCTAAAGTTCTTTTATGACAGTATAACATATTTATATGCCAAGAGCTGGAATTTACTCTGCCAAGCGTGCGTGAAGCTTCGTATAATTCATCATCCATCCCATCTTTATCCCTCACTAGTCATCCGCTCGCCAATTCAAGCGGGTATGTCCCCGATCATGCATCAGCCTCCAGGCCTTAAATATGAACTGGGTATGTCCTCGTGCTCCTATTCCATAACCACTCTAAAGTACCGTTCATCTCTCGGGATCTCGAGTCCCTCTGCTATGTTCTTAAGGTCCCTTAACGATGGAGTGTGTATGTGTGTGTGTGTGTCCCATTAAAAAGGACCCTGTGATCTCATGGCCACTTTAAAAGTCTCGTGTTCCCTCCCGCTGTGGCCGCCTTCACCGCGTTCACAAACCATAAATACAGAACATAATGACGAGTACATGTGAATAATGAGCCTGGCGTCCCGCCCACTGCAGTCAAGCTCAGGCAGAGTCCAGTAGACGGTGGGCTAGCTGGCTCTCACCAGGTAGGGTCCAGCTGACGGTGGGCTGGCTAGCCCTCACCAGGCAGGGTCCAGCTGACGGTGGGCTGGCTAGCCCTCACCAGGCAGGGTCCAGCTGACGGTGGGCTGGCTAGCCCTCACCAGGCAGGGTCCAGCTGACGGTGGGCTGGCTAGCCCTCACCAGGCAGGGTCCAGCTGACGGTGGGATAGCCAGCCCTCACCAGGAAGGGTCCAGCTGACGGTGGGCTGGCTAGCCCTCACCAGGTAGGGTCCAGTCCAGCAGACGGTGGACCAACCCTAGCCATCCACTGCTGGACATGTATCATCAGACGATGGTCGGTCGTTTCACACTTTACCTCACAATCGTAAGTGATTTAAAGGAAGTGTTCCTGGTAATGAAGGGAGGCAGGAGGCGGGAACACGAGACGTCGCTGCTCAATGACATGCCTGGGGTGAGGCTGCCTGTGGAGGACTTCTACGAATCACTTATATATATATATATATATATATATATATATATATATATATATATATATATATATATATATATATATTATCCCTGGGGATAGGGGAGAAAGAATACTTCCCACGTATTCCCTGCGTGTCGTAGAAGGCGACTAAAAGGGGAGGGAGCGGGGGGCTGGAAATCCTCCCCTCTCGTTTTTTTTTTTTTTTTTTTTTCCAAAAGAAGGAACAGAGAATTCGGCCAGGTGAGGGTATTCCCTCAAAGGCCCAGTCCTCTGTTCTTAACGCTACCTCGCTAATGCGGGAAATGGCGAATAGTTTGAAAGAAAATATATATATATATATATATATATTTCTTTTTGTCCATGGGGAAATGAAACTTGATAAGTTCCCAGGTGCACTTTCGTGTAATAATCACATCATCATGAGAGATACAAGAAAGAAATATAGCAGTCGGTTGATATCCAACAAAGAGACGTAGCTAGGACGCCATTTGGCAAACAATGGCTAACGCCCAAACATGGACTTGGCCAAACGAGCTTTTAAAAGATGCAATGGCATGAGACAAAGGATATTAGGAGAAAAAATCCCAAGGGTTTTTTCAGCTGGTGGAAAATTTGTTTTCTCTGAAGCGGTTCTTGTCAGGATGATAACATCTGAAGATCGTCTGTGTGGCTGGAGAACTGAGTCTTTACCTCAAGCCTCACGGGAACAAATCAGAGAGCGAATGGTTCATCTTACTCGAACTACTGATTCACTTGAAGGTTCTTCGTCGAATCAGATGGCAGCATCTATTCCTGAGGTGTCCGTGTTCTGGGATAACTGGATTTTGTTATATTCATGAAGTCCGCATGATAGATGTATACCAATGAGTTTTTAATCTTAGAACTTGAGGAAAACGCTGGTCTTTGCAACTCTGTACTTAGCCAGTGAGGCCCCGACAGCTGGTCTATGGGAGTTGTTAGCGTTGCTGAGCCAGATCTGTGTTCCTTGAGCCCGGCCCTTGGTACTGGAGCCCGGCCCTTGTTCCTTGAACCCGGCCCTTGTTCCTTGAACCCGGCCCTTGTTCCTTGAGCCCGGCCCTTGTTCCTTGAACCCGGCCCCTGTTCCATGAGCCTGGTCCTTGTTCCTTGAACCTGGTCCTTGTTTCATGAGCCTAGTCCTTGTTCCTTGAATCTGGTCCTTGTTCCTTGAACCTGGTCCTTGTTCCATGTGCCTGGTCCTTGTTCCTTGAGCTAAGCCTGTTCCTTGAGCCTAGTCCTTGTTCCTTGAGCTAAGTCTGTTCCTTGAGCGTAGTCCTTGTTCATTAAGTCTGGTCCTCGTTCCTTAAGCCTTGAGGCAAGCGTTTGGCTGCTGCTTCCCACAGTTTGTCTGTGGAGACCTGCCACTCTAGCATTGACAGTTATAATGCCTCCTTCCCTCACACAGCTAAGCTACAGAATTTTGTTCCCTTCAACTCCAACCTTCTTATGATCCTTCTACCTTTAAGACTCGAATCTACATACACCAACAAAACCCCTCATTAACTTTCATATTATTTTCTCATTTCTTATATTTATTCTTCTCTTATTCCTCTTATTTTAATTCCTTGCACTCAGGATGGCCTTTGACTGGGGCATGCATAACCTTGTCATGTCGGTCAGTATAAAGCAATCGAGGAAATAAATATCAAACTTTTTTTTTTTTTTTGTTTTTCTTAAGTGACGTAATCTCTTAGAGAGTCTTGAGGCTCAATTGTTTCTCTTAAAGGATGATTATGTATGGCCTTGGGTGACCATATTGGTGGTGTTCGAATGCACAGACAGTGTAAGCCATGTTGTCGTGCGTCTGTGTGAAATGCTCGCTGTCTGTATATATATATAATATATATATATATATATATATATATATATATATATATATATATATATATATATATATATATATTCTGTCATGTTTTCGGTGGTCGCTATCGCTGATCTTGCCTCATGATTACGATTATTAAAGGTACACGTCTGCTTGTGGTCCCTGGACACAAATTGCTGGTTCCGTAGAGGTAAGGCGCTGATTCCGACAATTTCGGGTGTTGTTCGAAGGTACGAGTTTATTGGTGTTTGGGAAGGAGACTGATGGAGGAGGGTGGGAGGGTCAAATTTCTGGTTTGGGGTGTAAATTGCCGGGTTTTTAGAGGAAAGAATTGGAATCATGAGGCAAAAAAATAATGGTTTTGAGAAGCAAATTGCTGGCCAAGGGGGTAAAAGTGCTATTTTTGAAAAGCCAATTTGCTGGCCCAGGTGGCCCAAATTACCACACTGGTTCAAGAAAATTGGCAGGCACTATGGGTTAAATTGGTGGTCTTTTGAAAACTAAATTCCTAGTTTTGCATTAAAGGGAAAAAAAATGCAGGTGTTTCGTAACGAAAAGTGCTGCTAATTGTGTACATGTGAGTCTATAAGATATATATGTATAGATATTTTTCTCTCTCTCTTCGTTCAAGCTGAGGACAAACTTGTTGAGTGAATATTTCCCTTCCACCCCCGCAAAGGGATGACGTACACGACTTGCTTCCAGGCATGACTCCTCAGGCCCGAGAGACGTGGGCGCTGGGCCTCTGGAAATGCCGCCTGGACACCGCTGGAAATTGACAGGATCAAGCGATCCAATTCAGATGCCTAAGGACACTGGACGAGAGACAGGATTGAGTAAGGATCTGGGATGGTTAGAAAATAGGATCAGGAGAATTAATCTTGTAGGAGATTATTCAGAAACGATACGCTCTGTCTTGCTCATTGCGGAAGACTGAACGTTTAAGAAGAGAAGAGAATGTCCAGCTGACTGTCTTGTGGAAATGAGAGCAACTGGAATGAGTGGAAGATGGAGAAACCTCGGGATTGTCATGAGTGGAAGTTGGAAAAGCCGTTGGATTTTCATAAGTGGAAGTTGGAGAAACCTTGGGATTTTCATGAGTGGAAGTTGGAGAAACCTTGGGGTTTTCATAAGTGGAAGTTGGAGAAGCCTTTAGAGCTTCATAAGCGGAAGTTGGAGAAGCCTTGGCATTTTCATGAGTGGAAGTTGGAGGAACTTTTGGATTTTCATATACACCAGTGACCCAATGTTTTCCCGTGACTGGAAGTCAGAGTTGTTGCATAAATAAGAAAATCTGAACTGGCGTGTCATATGATAAGTACAGAACACAGAAACGAAAGCTCGATGCATCTTCATAGAAAAGATTGGAAGGGTGGAATAAAATGAAACAAATAAAGGGAGAGGAAGAGAAAGATAATGGATGATAGAAGAAGAAGGAGAAATGTTCAAAGGACGCGAGTGCAAGAATTGAGAAGGGAAGTGATGGACTGAGAGATAGCTAGATACAACAGGAAGACTCACGTTGAAGAGCAAACGGAAGAACTGCTTGTATACAGGAGATTGCTGGAACCAAGGAGACGAGAGACACTCTTTATGTGTAAGAGCGGACCATAGGTGTGGCTGAGCGGCCATATACGTGCTACAGACGGTGGCTACAGGTACTCTGTAGAAGGTCTACGGCATAATGGGGTCTGACAGAGTATCTAGGAGGACAGAGTTTGAGATCCATAAATGCAGAATGATTGTAGCACTAAATGAATTGTGTAGAAGGTATTACACTGACATTGATATTGTGATATTTCGGGATGAAAATACTCTCGTGTGTAGAGGAAAAATGTAAACTAAATACCTTATTATCTCAACTTATTGTACTTCATTTAGTAAGATTGTGATGGTAAGGGAGATGATAGACAATCATGATATGTTGGATCAAACATTGACGGAAGAGGAGGTGGAACAGAACGGCAGCGTTCACTGTTACACAGCGAACAAGCAGGTCTTCGTGGCTGAAGAAGCAGTACAGATAGACACACTGGAGAGAAGTGGAGTATATACATGGACTCCCGTGGTGTATCGGTTAGCGTTCCTGACCGTGAGCCATTCACGGGCCCGTCCCCCGCCTAGAGCCTGCATAGGTTCGAACCTTGGTTACAGCAGTTGGTCCACAGTCAACCCCCCCCCCTAGTTGTTCATCCACCCTAGGGGGTTGGTCGTGTCGCGGAAGTTGAACGTAACAGAACGAGAGGATAGAAAAGTCGTCACACTCTTTTGGAGAAGCGCATGAATCTGGCGCGAAAAATTGCGGACGAGTCAAGTTGGACTGATCTATGGTCTTTGAGATTTACAACTTCACAGACCACTAGTACAAGGCTAACGGGGTTTCTACGAGTGTTTTCAAAAGGGGGGTGCAACACCGCAGTCTTGCAAGTGGAAGCAGATTAGGTGCTTTCAAGAGCAGGATGGTCGAAAGCATTAGGTGGAGATACAGGCGTTCCTTTAAGAAAAAAAAAAAGTTTATGAAAATAAGTTTATGATAAGTTGTTGCTAAACGCGGTACGAGGCACCGTGAACAGGATGCGACTCCGCCCGATGGCTTGGAGTTGGTGTTTATTTTAGAGATGTTACCGTGAAAATATATTTACCTGTATTTCATAATTTGTTCGCCGATCCTCGCGTTAGCATAGTAGCGCCGTTCAATCTATCTCGTGCACACCTTTTACGCCCAGATGTTCAGACCCCGAGCTCTCAAAAGCTTTTTTTTTTTAACTCCCTCCTTCGATCTCCAGTTTGCTTCTGGTCCTTCTCCTTGTTTCCTTTACTACTGAGGCGTATATCCTCTTTGTCAACCTCTCTTCACTCATCCTCTCCATATGTCTAAACTATTTCATCCCACCTTTGGCTCTCTCAACCACACTCTTTTTATTATCACACATCTCTCTTTCAACCCTTCATTACTTACTCTACCAAACCACCTCACACCACATGTTGTCCTCAGACAATCCTCTATTTCCATCACATCCATTCATGGCACTGTCTCATGCCCATGCCACACATCAGTACAACAATGCTAGGACGACTATGCCTTAAAACATACCCATTTTCGCCCTCTCATTTAACAACCACATATTCTGCACATTCCTCCCTGCTCCCAGAAGCTTTTCGCCCCCTCACCCACCCTATGACTCGCTTCCATTCACTGCCATGTCCACCCCAAGGTATCTCAACCTCATAAGGATTTCAAAACTTTCTATGACTTTGCCTCGGAGCCGTGTCTTGCTTAGAGAGAACAAATTCTATTCTTGCAGTCTTCTTTTTGTATGTTATGTTGGAAGCGCCAATCACGGACAGAAGTCCACATCAAGGCCGGGCCTTAATCTAAATGTAGACAGGTGAATGAAAGGGAAAGATAAGAGACGAGGGATTCATTATGATTTAGAAGTCTTAGCATAAATCATTCAGTGTTCACGACAAGACTGAAGCAATAGGTATTATATTTCTGGATTCCAAAAAGCATACGACAAAGTCCCCCCCAATGCTAACATGATGTGTAAAGTAAGGTATTGGGAAATACAGGTTGTACAGGAAACTGGACAGAAGCCTGGTTACGTGATAGGGAGCAGAGAGTCGTAATGAATGGTGAATGCAATGTAATGTATGTATGTATGTATGTCTGTATGTATGTATGTGTACGTATGTATGTAATGTAAGATGTCTGTTTTTGTGGGTGGAATTTGATGTATACATGTGTGTATATGTATATTCTAATGTATGTATGTATGTATGTATTATATATGTATGTATGTTTGTATAATATGTGTTTGTATGGATGGATGTCTGTCATTTAGTATATATTCACTTAGACGCTCATGTCTCAATGCATATACTGTCTATTGAGATGAGAGTTGGTCCGTCTTTTTGTGTATATGAGAGAGAGAGAGAGAGAGAGAGAGAGAGAGAGAGAGAGAGAGAGAGAGAGAGAGAGAGAGAGAGAGAGAGAAACGCGCCTCTTTATGACGCCTGTGTTCTGATGATCTACGACGGCAAATCATTATCGTGACGCAACCTTTAACATACGTATCATATTTCATTCTCCTCCTCGTATACTTCGTCTCTTGATGTTCCACCGCGCCGTTCCAGTGGTCCACATAATGCACACGCCGCGCCGTTCCAGTGGTCCACATAATGCACACGCCGCGCCGTTCCAGTGGTCCACATAATGCACACGCCGCGCCGTTCCAGTGGTCCACATAATGCACAGACGAAGCAAAACTCGCCTCCATGACATCCCTTTTGAGTTTCACTCGCCTCATGAGGATTTCAGAGCATGATCGAACGAAGTGCAGCGTACTAAATGGACCTTTGTCTGTGACTGGAGGGTCCAACGTAAAAAGGAAAAAAAGAATATGATAATCTGTGCCAGTCCATTCCTGTGTGTGGGTAGTTGTGTTCATCTCTCATCCGTTCCGTTCCAGACGTTGCTGACTATAGCTTCAAGTATTCCTTAGCACTCGCAGTCATTTCCAAACGGAGGAAAGTGGTTCTGAATGTACTTACAAACAAATCCCCGGGCGTTGAAGCGGTTCTGAATGTACTTGCTAACATTTCCCGGGCGTTGAATTGGTTCTGAATATGCTTGCTAACCTTCCCGACCGTTCGTGTTGGTTCCCAAGCGTTCCTTTAGTATTTTTGAGATGACTAAAGACACGAAACATTTCCTAAAATCGTGCCCAACATGCAGGACGTCTGCGGTACTCTGCTCGAATATCTTTAGCCTCCTGTGGGGGAATGCAACCTCCTCCTCCTCCTCCTCCTCCTCCTGTAGATCCCTCAAAGTGTGTCGGAAATTTCTACACTCCTTTGTATGACCTTAAGGACCCCCTTGGCAAATCCCTGAATGTTGGTTATGACAGCATCAAGCGTCCTTGTACTCGCCCAGGTATGTATATAAAAAAAAAAGAAAATGTTTCATAGCCTCGCAGGCCATCACGCGCGTTCTCGCATCCCATCAATCCTCCTCCCGAGGCCTCCCGTGTTATAAGTCCTCCCGTGCAGTTTCAGCGTGTTTTTTAGTGCCTCGTCAGGCATACCGGATTTGTCCTCAGCGTACTGAGGAATTTCCTATCGTCCCTAAATACCCCGCGAGTGGCCATGAACTTTTCGATGGTCCACAGGTGTTTTCAAACCTCCCTGAAAGTGTTTCTGGCCAGCTCATAAACTGCTTCTTTAAACCTCCTGCTTCAAGCGTTCGAATACCTCGGCTGGTTTTTATTTAGAAACCTCACAGAACATCTCGCAGGATATAAACAAGACTATATTCCCACTTGGTTCCAGTGTTCCCAAACGTATGGCGTCATTTCAGAGCGTGAAAATGTTTCCGAGCGCTTGAAGTCTCTCTTTTTTTTTTCTTCTTTCTTTTTCGTCATTTGTGAGTCTTGTGGATTTATCTTAAGCGTCTACAATCTCTCGTTTCAATTCAAATCGTCTTCAATGATAACATGCTCTTCTAAGGCGTATCTGAATATCTTTAGAAGCTTCTAAACATCTTTGAGAATTCTGATTTGTCTCTTAAAGAAAACTGAGAGTTTAAAGCGCTCATTTGCATATTCTAAGCGTCTTTAAGTCGTTAAATATTACTTGAGGTCGTCCGGTTCATTTTTCTTTTTTTTTTTCTCTCGTAACTTTTCACGACGCCCCTGTACGTTTGCAGAGACATCGATCTGGCTCGGCCCCTCCTGTGCGAGAACCACAGAACCGCGACAGGCAATACCAGGCGTCGCCGTGCGCCACCAAGAACCACCCTCCCTCTCCACTTAATGGCCACAAAGAGGCGCCAGGGTTCTTTACGGTCTCTATGCTCCATGATTATTTACAGAACTCATATACGATCCACTTGCCTCAGATGCTCCTGAGCATCTACAGATATTCCCAGTAGGGCTAGACATTTCCCAGTAATTCATAAGCGTCCTCGATCGTCCTCCAGCGGTTCTGATGCGATCCTGATCTTAACATTTTTCTTTTGTTTGCGGTTCAGCTGTCCTGACCTTATAGTGGGAGTCGTATATATATCTCCTGCAATCCCCTAAGGATCCTCCGACAGGTAACTGATCGCTTCATCCATCGTGGCAAATAGTGTGGGACCCTGGCACATGCCTTGAGCAACACCGAGCATCGTCTCCGGCATTGGCGAGCGTGACCAAAGGCATTCTTGTGTAACCTGAAAACCTCGAATTAATCACCGCTTTATCTTAACATTCCAACGTCATATCGCGTGGGCTTTGTGCTCTGCTTACTCACGTCGTGCCCCTGGGGGTGTGGGAAGGCGAGAGGGGAGGGGGATAATTAGCATCTCCCTGAAGACCTAGAGTGTTTATATAAACATTCTCCAGTACCTCTAGTGGCTGATCATTTCCGAGGCCTCACACCAGCTGTGACTGACGGAGCACCATTGCTCACTCCTCTAATGTTCTTAACCATTTTGGATGACCAGGTAGTCTCCATGTATCACCGACCACCTGGGTGCTCTTACATCCCGCCCTTCCTCATATATCCTAAGTTTCCCCGAACGTTTCTGTCGGCTCCTAAGTCTTTCTCAAGCACCTCTTACCTTCGCTGAGCCGTTCTCAGGTATCGTCATCAAGAAACCCTCGTGCCTACCTACTGGAGTTGAGTTTTCCACCTGAAAAATCTCTTTGAGGTGTTCTATGCCGCCCTGAGTGTCCATTAACATACTTCGTGTGCTTCCAATCTCCTTGTCTCCCTGCGCGAGCCTTGCATCACTTAGCGTTGCACGTGTCCCTTTGCGTCTTTGTATCTTCCTGCTTCTATATGAGTACTGTCAAGTCCTTAGCGTCTGGAGACGCATTATACGTGTCTCGGAGAATCACGAGGCGTCTCCGAGCAACCCCTGAATGTCTTTGAAAGCTCGTGAGTTCTAAAGGCACGTAAGAACGTGACTGAACACTCGCCGATATGCACTAGTTTCTTGGAGCTTATCGAAACGCCTTAGGAGGTTTGGTTTTGAATCGCTATGGTGTCCTTACTACCTGAGTCTGGCACCTTTTTGAACATCTGAGACTTGTAAGCGAACTTCTTGTTCGTCCCCATTCATCCGTCATCATTCTGTATGTCCCCTGATTATCTCCTACGTCCTTGATTAGCCCCCATGTGTCCAAGAGAACCCCTCCTACCCTGGATGATCCTCTTCTGTTCTCGGGTACTCCCTCCGTCCGTGATCATCCCCCGTGTCCTTGATCACTCCCATCTGTCCAAGAGGACCCCCTTCTACCCTGGATGATCCTCTTCTGTTCTTGAGTACTCCCTCCGTCCGTGATCATCCCCCGGGTCCTTGATCACTCCCATCTGTCCAAGAGGACCCCCTTCTACCCTGGATGATCCTCTTCTGTTCTTGGGTACTCCCTCCGTCCGTGACTATTTCCTCCGTTCCTGAGTTAGGTACCTTTTTTTTTTTCCCCTGCCGCTATCAGCGTCTGATTTACTGTGGCAGCCATGCTGGTCCTGCGAGCGGTGGAGCAAAAGGATTACAGAAGTCACAAAGGGCTCTTTGTTGGAGGGCCAGCGGCTAGATGATTACCGGCGTAACATTAGACGTCGCCAAGTTGGTTCATTACATAAGTGTACACAGTCTTCAAGAGACTTTATGCACTCGGGACGAAAAAAAGAACACAAAGTGGTCGGAGTCTGGAAATTCCAGGCATATCGTCATTAATGATGAGGTGTTGCATCATCTCTTGCAGGTCTTGCGTAATCCTGCCCTCCCATCTCCCCCCAAAGAAAAAACGGGTAGATCATTTTATCTCGCCATTTAAGACAACAGTGGGTGTAGTTTGTGTCTATATCTCTGTCCACACACTTCATAGCAGCACCTATTGCCTACGTGTTCCTTTCTCCATAAACCTATTCTTATCATTAGATTTCCTAATGATAACATAGATCTATTAGCAGCTATTTCCAACTCCCTATTTGCTTCAAAGACATGAGTCACTTCCCCCATTTAACTGTAATTTCAACCTTGTAAATGAGAAGCTGAAGATGTGTTCAAAACCTTTTATCGAGCGCAAGTGTGGCCAAGGTACCAGCGATCCTCTCCAGCGATCCTATCCAGCGATCCTCTTCTGCGGAGACGTATGTGGGAGGGAATCCTCAGTAGTTTGACTTGAATCCCTCTACCAGTAAGGTCTGCATCCCTTCATGGGGGCAGTTGTCACATCTAGTCTGTATATATAGGGCAAGTGATGAGGAGGTAGACAGATATATGTGCACTGGCTGTGGAGCTGCAGCTTTGGCTTGACTTCTATATTAATCACCTGTGTGGCAGATGATTAATAATTTATCTCTCCCTTGGCGTCCCTCTGTCCTTGATTAATCACATAGATCGCAAGTACCCCATCCGCCCGTGATTGTACCCTCTGTCCTTGAGCACCTCCACCGTCCTTGATCATGACGTTCGTCCTTGAGCTTAGCTTATATAGTCCTTGAGCAAACCATCTTAATCAGAGGCGTCTCCACACTGCTTCATTAAGCTCACGCTCCTTTCGAGACGTTCCTGGAGATGTGAGATCGTCATTGAACCTTTCTTATGATCAGTAGGAGGTTCATCCGGGCCTCTCCGAATGAGGAGCACAGTAGGAGTGCCTGTGTGGCCTCACGTATACACGAAGCTTCCTGGAAGTATTGTTGCCAACATCACCGAGAGAATCTAGATGAACCCCGACACACACACACATACACACAGCACGAGCCTTCGTGGAGCAATGCTTAACGTTCCTGACCAAGAGTCAACTTAGGGCTTGTCTAGGACCTGGCCTGCATGGGTTCGAGTCCTGGGGCAGCGGTGGGCAGCCCACATCCAACCCAGGTATTCATCTTCCCCTCGTGCCTGGTCGGTGAATTGGTACCTGGCTTAGGCTGGGTCTTGTGCCTATGTGCTTTCACACTGGCACAGGCACACATCCATTCTCTAGCTGTCGAAATCACAGCGCCCTTTCCACATCCAGGATCCAAGGACCTTTCCATGGTTTACCGCGGACGTTTTACATGCCCTGGTTCAGTCCATTGACGGCATATCGACCCCAATATACCATATCGTTCAATTCACTCTATTCCGCGCACAGCTTTCACCCTCTTGTATGTTCAGGCCCCGATTCACTCCATCCTTCCTCCTCCAATTTGGTCTCCCGCTTCTCCTTGTTCCCTCCACCTCTGACAAATATCTCCTTTGTCAACCTCTCCTCACTCATTCTCTCCGTGTGTCCTTAACATTTCAACGCACCCTCTTCAGCTCTCTCAACCACACTTTTTATAACCGCGCCTCTTTCTTACCCTTTCATTTCTTCGATCAAACGACCTCACACCACATATTGACCTCCAACACATGCAACCTCCTCCGCACATCCTCATCTATATCCCATACTTAGCATTCGTATCAACATTGTTGGAACTACAATTCCTTCCTCTCTTCTTATACTACCTCGTCCTAGACACCTTTCATCCACCACCCTATCAACTAACACATTTCAGAGTTCTTCGTCATGCATGGCTCCCTCTCTTCCCCACTTCTTCTTTGCACTGTTGCTACTTCTCTCTCTGCTTCCCGACCTGGTGCTCCTTTTTTCCTCGTTTGTTCTCCTCACATTATTCACTATGTTCCAAAACATTTTCTTATCTTCCCCGAAGTCTGGCATCTATTCTTTCACCCCATCTCTCATTTGTCCTCTTACTCAGCCATTGCACCTTCCTCCTCACCTCCTACCGGTTTCTTTTGTACAAAAGCTTAAAACTTCAAAGAATCTCCTCACATTTTTAGCTGTTATGTGGGTGTCTCTGCTCGTATCTAACCAGTTATGATTAATCTACCACATCTAGTTATACATATATCAATTCTGAGCATCAACTTTGTTTCATTCATTTTAATTCACTCCGGCTCTGCCACTACATACAGTCATCATACATCACGTACATCTGCTGAAGAAAAATCCAGTGACACGCTTGATGGATGCCGTGCGAATCCTTCTGTCTCGATTTAGTTTCGAACAGACGCATACCGGAAACCTCGGGACACCAGAAGTGCACTTGAATCTCTCTCTCTCTCTCTCTCTCTCTCTCTCTCTCTCCGCGACTGCACACCATCCCGTCTTTCGCTCCTCCCCATTTATCCACGCGTTGCCCCTACATTTAGCTGCATCCCTGACCTCTCACGCCCTCGCAGCACTCCTTGACCTCTTGGGGACATTGATTTACTGCTGTTCTGTCTGCCAGATCTACTGCCCTGGTCTTTATCATACTGTTCACAGGTCCAACACAGGGACCCGACCAGGGGCGTCTGTCAAGAGCATGTTCTATGCTTGGGCTTCCACAGGGACGAGTTGTACACTTGGAGCCTTCGCTGATAATGTTCGTATATATGTCTAAGAGCCTCCATGAATATCTCTCTGTATAATCTAGGGAGTCTCCACCAGTCCATGTCCTATACTTGGGGCTTCCACTGATGTCCTTTTCATGCCTGGGGCTTCACCTGTCCCCGGGGACTCCACCATCTGGGGCCTCTAGTATATAAACCCACGAGTCCTCCACCCATATGGTGTCGTATTCCTAAGACCTCCTTTAAGGTCTATTACATATTGTACCTAAGTCCTCCACCGTCATAGGACCAATACCTCGCCAGTGCAATAAGACAAGTCCTTACATCCCCGAGTCTGCGACAGGAGCACGTCCCGTGTATGGCACGCATATTAAGACTAGGATCCTCCTCGCCACCACCTCCTCCTCCTCCCTTATACTTAAGGCCTCCTCCAAGACCAGTCCTAAACCCTGTGGAACCTGCATCGGAATAACAAGTCCTATGGAGTGAGGTCTCCCAAGCCAGCAGTGGTTGCACGTCTGGTATACCTGCACCAGGACAACTTGTGCAACCTGACACCTCCTCCAGGAAAACGTGTGCTGGGCGGATCAGAATACCTCGGTATCCCCCCACGAGAAGACAGCCAATACTCGTCGAGGATGTTGCTAGGAAAAAAATAAACAAAAAAAAAAAAGAGAAAAACACGTTTAATTCGTCTTCTGTGAAGGTGAGATCGGATTTAAGAAGTTGATTAGGACAATATAATCGTCTGCAAACATATTTATGGAATATATTACTTAAATTCCTGTATAGATATTTTGGTTTTCATATATATATATATATATATATATATATATATATATATATATATATATATATATATATATGTGTGTGTGTGTGTGTGTGTGTATATATAAGGAATGTATATGAAATATCAGTCATGGAGACTTGCAACATGCCATATCCAAGTCTCGGAATACAAGACAAAAAAAAAAGGCATCTCTGAAAGGGATTAGAAATGACGTAACATCTATTCACATCAATACTACCTTTTTTTAAACCCTTTTCTTTTCCCTAGTATGATTTCCCGGAGTCTCGGTCGAGATAAGTGTGACTCCTGTATCTACTACGAAGATTTGCATATGAAAGCGTGACAATGATCTCCACAGGAAGGAATGTGCAGCTATTTTTTTTTTATCTTTTTTTTTTTTCTTGACTCGTCTACCTGACGCATTCCTGCCCGCTGACGTAAGCGGCCAGGGGAGACCTCTGGAGGACGGTTAGCCTGCCTCGGCCTCACGGTCTGCAGCCCAGGAACAACCGTCAGCCTGCCTCGGCCTCACGGTCTGCAGCCCAGGAACATACAATCTCCTCCGCCTCGCACGCCTCGACACACGCCCTTGAAGCCTGCTGGGCTAGGATGCTGCCCGTCAGTTGGGCTCTATGACTCTTCAGGTGGGCACCGACGCCGAGGGAGCTTCATGGCAGACGTATACACTGATCTATTTTCATTGCTGATTTGGCAGCGAGACACACACGTCCGTCTGTTTATATACGACGATGCTGAAGAGATTGCGACAGAAGCGAAGCAGGTGACGTGGACATGCATCCAGCACGAACGTTCTCCCAAGGACGTCATCCTCTCTGCCCCATTATCCTCCTTCACTCTCCTCTCCTCACCATCCTCCCCGCTCAACGCATACCTTTCCCCTCCTCCTCCTCCTCCTAGCACTTTCCTCCAAGTCACTAAGACGTGGGACAGTCGTCTAAACACTACCCAGAGCGCCACCTTAGGTTCCTCTCGTACATAATAAGTTGACTGGAGTCACGTATGACTCGCCGACCCGACTCAAGTCATCAGTGACTGATGGCACGAGTGTGCCTACCCTTCCCAGAGGCGTGGGAGTTGAACATCTCGCCCATGCCATCGCCTCAACTGCTCCTCCCTCCTCTGGCACACGGTGTAGACCAACTTCTTGTGTACTTCACTAGAGACGTGCCCGTCCATGTCTTGGATACTACGTGTCTGGCGACCATGACTTCCCCCTCTCTCTCTCTCTTTCCTTCTCTCAAAATCCACTCACCCTCGCCTTTGGCTATGCTCACCCGCATCCTTGCAGTGTGTCTCACTGTGTAGCACCGCTTGACCGTCCTCCTCTTCCTGACGTGGGTTTGAGCAGCTGTCCCGTCAGCGACACATAGCTTCACCCACCGTCCTCTGTTATGCATGGGTTTAGCTGGCTACCTCCTCACAAAAGCTAAAGGGGAGGAGGAGGAGGAGGAAGAGGACCTCCCGATAGGACACGCCGTTAGCATTAGCGACGATGAATATATACCTCCGCTTCTCGGGATCTGCCGACGCGACACTAACGAGAGTTACCAGTTAGGATGGAGGACCGTGCACCGTTAGACATATTATTATTTCCCCTCCCTCCCTCCCTCCTCCTCCTTTGGTATACGGGTCCCGCGGACACCAACAGACGGATGTGTGTGAGGACTTTGCATTTAGCAAAGGGGGCGAGGTGTGTGTGTGTGTGTGTGTGTGTGTGTATGTGATCCCCCCAAGCAATAGTATGAGGACACTTCGCGTACTGGTGCCTCGTATTTGGGGAGAAATAACCAAAGTGCCCGAGAGGCTGGAGTTAGAGAGTAGAGAGAGAGCGAGAGAGAGAGAGAGAGAGAGAGAGAGAGAGAGAGAGAGAGAGAGAGAGAGAGAGAGAGAGAGAGAGAGGAGGTAAGTTCCCGGATGTTAGTGCTTATGCCTTAAGTTACCACCACCGACCGTGTCCATCCTGTTGCACTGACCGGCTGATGTCATTCCTTCTTGTGGCCGGGGAGGAGGGAGGAGGAGGAGGAGGAGGAGGAGAGGTGCTGCTGCTGCTGCTGCGGGGTGAGGAGGAGGAGGAGGAGGAGGGCAGCCAGCCGTGTCCCTCGCGAAGCCCACAATATTTCTTCCTTGTTCGAGAGGTCAGCCACTCCAGGTGTGGGAACATAACGCTACCAGAGGTGCTACAGGCGAAGATAGGACACTGTGTGGTATGATGTGTGGTGTGTGTGGTATGATGTGTGGTGTGTGTGGTATGATGTGTGGTGTGTGTGTGTGGTATGATGTGTGGTGTGTGTGTGTGTGTGTGTGTGTGGTATGATGAGTGGTGTGTGTGTGTGTGGTATGATGTGTGGTGTGTGTGTGTGTGTGTGGTATGATGTGTGGTGTGTGTGTGTGTGTGTGTAGTATGATGTGTGGTGTGTGTGTGTGTGGTATGATGTGTGGTGTGTGTGTGTGGTATGATGAGTGGTGTGTGTGTGTGGTATGATGAGTGGTATGTGTGTGTGTGGTATGATGTGTGGTGTGTGTGTGTGGTATGATGAGTGGTGTGTGTGTGTGTGGTATGATGTGTGGTGTGTGTGTGTGTGTTTGTGGTATGATGTGTGGTGTGTGTGTGTGTGTTTGTGGTATGATGTGTGGTGTGTGTGTGTGTGTGTGTGTGTGGTGTGTGTGTGTGTTATGATAGGTGGTGTGTGGCATGATGAAAGGTTTGTGCCATAATCGATGGTGTTAGGGCAAGATAAGTACGAGAAGAGAGTGTAAGCAGACAGAGAACTTAAACATCTATAAACGTTTCATATAATCAAGATGGCAAAATTAATATCAGTCGTTTACGTAAAGTGTTTATCAAGGCTACCCTTAAACACATCGAAGGTGATTGGTGTATCATTTCCAGTGTTTAAAAGTAGTTTCGAAGAAAAATAACTACGCCTCGTTCTATGTAAAACGCACGCCCACGAGTTTGTTGTACTCGTTAATATGAATGAAGTAAGCATACATCTCGTCTTAAGTAGCTGCTTAGATCGAGTTGATCAAAGCCTTTGATGACGCTGAATACCAAGTGTTAGATTACATCTTGACCTTCTCTTGTCTAAGCTTTGTAGATTCAAATCGTTTGGTCAGCTTTCGTGGGATTTGTTTCTCAGGCTAAGAATCTTTTTTATTGCTCACCACTGTGCTCTCTCTCTCTCTCTCTCTCTCTCTCTCTCTCTCTCTCTCTCTCTCTCTCTCTCTCTCTCTCTCTCTCCAGTCCTTCTATGTCTTTTTTTTTTCTACTGGAGTGACCAAAACTGAACGTAGTATTCAAGATGGGGGCGCAAAAGTGAGTTGTAAGGAGTGAGGATTGCTTCCTTAGACATAGATTCGAAATCCCTAACTTGGAATCCATGAGTTACCTTTGCCTTTTCTTCTGTGCATTGCGCACATGATCTTATGTTTATCATGACTTATAAGTTAAAGTTTTCTGCGGAAATTGACGCAACTTCGTTGATTATGTTGGTTGTCGTTTTCTTTGAGTTTCATATATGCTATATCTTTAGAAAACAAGTTGTTTTCTTTGAGTTTCATATATGCTACATTTTTAGAATACACGTTGTTTTGTTTGTTTCACTGTTCCACTATTTTGGTTAACTTCTGAAGATGATTGTCTGCTATTCATTGGCACGTAAGTTCCTTCTTCTGCTTTGAATGTGTTACTTAAACTTTTCCATGGTACGTCCAAATCGTCCTCATCGACCACGTCATCCCACCTTTGCCTGTTAAGAGCAGTGAGATTATTACAATTTGAACGTCTAAGATGGGTTGTTTTTTCTCAACTTTCACGTTGGCTAGCAATAATAGTAGTTTCAAGTTTCAGTACGAGTAGTTTCAAGTTTCAATACGAGTGTTCACTTGAACAAAACTTTTCTCCAACTTGCAAGGTTACAGACAAGATCCTCATTTGTAATTAGGATCCAGTCTAGTAAGCTGGCGTCGCGAGTTGGTTTCTCAACAAATATATACGTAATTCAGGAATCTTAAAGTGAATCTAGGTTGATCCTACACCAGGGGCTACTAGAAAGGGATTCTCCCACCTTTAATACCGGTGTGTTGAAATTTCCCATTACGATCGAATCGTCTTCAAGCCTTTTGTCTGTGCTGCGGTGCCCGTAAACTAATCCCACTATTGTCTTCGTATGAAGCTTATCATAAACTCGCACAAAAATATAGACGTTACGATCAACAGCCACAACATTGATCAGCACAGGAGTAAGATGGGATCTAAGAACATGACACAACCTACTTTATATCCCCCTATCACTTTTAACTAGACTATCGCGTATTCGAAAATAAAACCCTTATCTTAAATATCTGATTAAGATTCGGAGACAGCAATCATATAACTTTCATCCAATACAACTGTCTGATAAAGTTTGTTCCTTATTATGTGTACATTAACACTTGATATTCTGAGATATGACATTGCGAAACGTACTGGCAAAGGGGAGATGGGGCCGTCCTGTTCGAACTGAGTTTTTCTCCCATATTGTTCAACCAACTTGAGGTGGTTCAGGATATGACGTTACCATATGGCGAAGTGGAAATCACGACCACTTTCCGAAAATATCGAGCGTAGGGTTTTGTGACACATGTGAAACACGAGTCATGAACCCTCGTCTATAACGTTATAGTGCATTAACATACCTGGCCAGGTGAAGCTCTCGACCCCCCTCGGCATAGCTGGCCCGGATGTCACCAGACATCTTGAACATCACTGGGGTCTATTAAATCCCAAGTGGGCGACAGCATGTAAAGGTTAGCGGTTGCCCTCCCTCACCACAACCACCTCCTTCCTCTCATCAGGTCCACGTCCCTCTCATCAGGTCCACGTCCCTCTCATCAGGTTCCACACCACCACGTCCCTCTCATTAGGTCCACGTCCCTCTCATCGTGTCCCACACCACCACCTCCCTCTCATCAGGTCCCACACCACCACATCCCTCTCATTAGGTCCACAACATCACGTCCCTCTCATTAGGTTCACACCACCACGTCCCTCTCATTAGGCCCATGCCTCCACGTCCCTCTCATCAGGTCCCACACCACCACGTCCCCACCACCAAGTCCCTCTCATCAGGTCCCACACCACCACGTCCCCACCACCAAGTCCCTCTCATCAGGTCCCACACCACCACGTCCCTCTCATCAGGTCCTACACCACCACGTCCCTCTCATCAGGTTCCACACCACCACGTCCCTCTCATTAGATTCACACCACCACGTCCCTCTCATCAGGTCCCACACTAACAACTCCCTCTCATCAGGTCCTCACCACCAAGTCCCCGCCGCTAGTCGTCCTCCACCACGCTGTCCACACTATGAAACGGAGGAGGATCTCTCGAGGGGCTTCGTAGAACTGCTTTCCCGTCCATCTTCCATCATGAGGGTGAGTGAGGGACAGCCACGCCTACAGTGGCGAGGCTCCCAAGACGTGGGGAATGTGCTGTACTGAAGGTTTCTCTCTCTCTCTCTCTCTCTCTCTCTCTCTCTCTCTCTCTCTCTCTCTCTCTCTCTCTCTCTCTCTCTCTCTCTCTCAACCACACGCACGCATTACAGCTCCTCTTATCTATTTCTGCCCCCCCTCCCAAACCCTTCTCCTTCTTCAGTCCGCCTCATATATCTATCGCCTGTCCCTCCAGAGCACACATACGTGTGTGTGTGTGTGTGTGTGTGTGTGTGTGTGTGTGTGTGTGTCATCATCCTCAGCCTCCGTCGTGTCATTCCCTGATATCGACATTTACGTAGTGCCGATCTCCCGCGTAGCTCTTGCCGGCCCCCTCCCCCTCCTTAACCCGGCACATTCTTTTCCAGTTACTGCCCTCCCTCCCTCCCTCCCCCTCTCCAACCGATCTTCCCCTTCCCTAACCCAACTCCCCCTACCCCAGTCCCCCTTCTCTCCCCTTCCCATGAATCTACTACCCCCTTTCCCCCTCCTCAAACTCTACTCCACCTCGCTAGACCCTCTCTCCGCCTCCTATGATCTTAACCCCCTTTCCCCCCAGACTCTGTTCCCCCTCCCCAGGCCCTCCTCCTCCACAATCCTTCTCCCCCTCCCCAAGGCCCTCTCCCCACACTCCCCCTGGTGGCCCCCTGTCCCCTCAACGCCCCGGCTCCCGGCCATCTTCCTCTTACATTACCCCAAGTCCTTATCATTTCCTAAAAGTCTTCTCGTCCAAACCAGTACACCTCCCTTCTTCCTTCAGACGGCAAACCTACCCATGTATGCTGTGCCCTCCCTCCCACAGCTTCTCCCTTCCCTCTCCCTGTCCCCCTGTAACCCCCTGACTTCGACCTTCACAACGGCCGTGTGTGGTATGTGGATAAACATAGCGAGATGCGATAGCCTGGTGGCTTATGGGCCGGCCATGAGTTGTGCCTCGCACAGGGACACATAGCAACGTCTGCCCCACCCCCGCCCCTCCTTGCTGAGGCGCCAGAGTCATGGGTGGTGCTGGTCTGGTCCTGCTGAGGCGCCAGAGTCATGGGTGGTGCTGATCTGGTCCTGCTGAGGCGCCAGAGTCATGGGTGGTGCTGATCTGGTCCTGCTGAGGCGCCAGAGTCATGGGCGGTGCTGATCTGGTCCTGCTGAGGCGCCAGGGTCATGGGTGGTGCTGATCTGGTCCTGCTGAGGCGCCAGGGTCATGGGTGGTGCTAATCTGGTCCTGCTGAGGCGCCAGGGTCATGGGTGGTGCTGGTCTGGTCCTGCTGAGGCGCCAGGGTCATGGGCGGTGCTGATCTGGTCCTGCTGAGGCGCCAGGGTCATGGGCGGTGCTGATCTGGTCCTGCTGAGGCGCCAGGGTCATGGGTGGTGCTGGTCTGGTCCTGCTGAGGCGCCAGGGTCATGGGCGGTGCTGATCTGGTCCTGCTGAGGCGCCAGGGTCATGGGTGGTGCTGATCTGGTCCTGCTGAGGCGCCAGGGTCATGGGTGGTGCTGGTCTGGTCCTGCTGAGGCGCCAGGGTCATGGATGGTGCTGATCTGGTCCTGCTGAGGCGCCAGGGTCATGGGTGGTGCTGATCTGGTCCTGCTGAGGCGCCAGGGTCATGGGTGGTGCTGATCCGGTCCTGCTGAGGCGCCAGGGTCATGGGTGGTGCTGATCCGGTCCTGCTGAGGCGCCAGGGTGTTGGGTTCGGCTGCTGCCTGACTGGAGCCTACTGTGGCAGCCGCGGTTCTCCCATCACCACCCACGGCCTACCCACGCACCTCAACACACTCCTTCCTACTACCCACGCACTCCTGTACCTCACCGATGACCCAGCCACCCCTCTACTTCACCACCCACCCATCAAGCAGCCACATACCCACCCACCCCTCGCTCAGGAGCCACCCACGCGCCCTACACAACCTCAACATCCTCGCTATTCCTTGGGCAACCTCCTCACATCCCTCCGCCCCCCCCAACATGCAGGTCCTGATGCGTAGCCTTCCTCCTCTCCTCATCCTACCAGCACGTGTGTTACATTTCTCCACCGCCTCTACTGCCCACCGCCGTAGCCTGCTGCCCTCCTCCTGTTCCCCTCCACCTGCTGCTCTGTACCTACTACCATCCCCTGTGCTTCCCTTCTCTCCCACCCTCCGCCACTTGCCCTCCAACTTGCCTATAAAGAAAAACAGATTGATATTAAAAGAGGAAGCATCTGATTGGCTCACCCTGACAGAAAAGGGACCATATGCCACAGTTCTCGGGATCCCTTCCTGAGACAGTATGGGCAGTTGAACGCCCTTCTCATGGCCATGGCATCTTATGTCTGCTCCTACATACCCTGAGAAAGGAAGACTCTTCACTGAGGCCAAATGATATAGACACATTGATACAGAAATGGCCAGAGGTACTGTACATAGACTCCGATGTAAGCAGATTTTCAGTAATGCATTGCGGTGAGGGATTATATCAACCTAAAATCCAAAATGCATGGTAAGCCATTCCTAAAACAAGGGAAACATTACCTAGAATACACAAAATAGGACAATTACATAAAGCAAGAAAACGTTAGGTTTCATTAGTAGAAATTAGGTTTCATTAGTAGTCTGAATGTGCTGTTTAGTCGTGGTCACCAAACTGTATCGAAGAACGAAGAAAATCTAGAAGAAATACAAAGAAGCTCAACGAAGCTAATTCCATCGCTAAGTTTTGAGGAGAGACTGGAGATCTCTGATGCTATTTTGTTTAGAGAAATCAGACGCAGAGGAGGATAAATTGAGGCTTTCAATATACTCGTTAATATAATCAGAATATCTCATGATAATTTCCTTACAGTAGACATTAAATGACCAGAAGTGAAGTTAAAGTGTAGTATGATCCTAGAAATATTGTTCAGCAGTGGAAATGCTTGAAACTAACATAATTTTCTATCAGATATTGTCAAGAGCAAGACTATTAACAAATTGAAAAATCTGCTTGATAACTAATCAATCAATAAGCATTTTCAAGTATGATAGCATATGACTCCATTTGAACTCCTGTCTGACAGATTAGCAGCAGAAATCCTCATTTTCCATTTATCCTTGTAGAACGTCCACGTTAGTATATCTCCTGTCGTATTACACAGTCTTTCTCGGTTATGATCTCTGCTTCTTTCAGGGGCTAGTTTACTTTAGCATCCCTTGCCCACCAGAGAGAGGTAGCGCATTAGGATGAGTTCCGTCGTAGATATTTGCCTTACCAGCTGATATAGGATGGAGGGAGGGTCGGGTGAAGGTGAAGCCTCTGCTTTTACCATCTCGTTTCCATCTATGTATCCTCCATCAGATACTCCCTAGTTATAGGCCATCATGTCATACATTATCTGTCCTACCCATGTACCTGGTAGCCACCTATACTCCACCTTCCAACCACCATATGGCAGCCACTATCCTCCACCTGTTACCCACTACCTGCTACCCTCTCTACCTGATAGCCACTATACTCCACCTCCCAACCACCATATGGTAGCCACTATTCTCCACCTGTGACCCACTACCTGCTACCCTCTCTACCTGGTAGCCAGTCCTCCACCTGTTACTCACCTTTACACTCTTGCTTCTAACCTTACGAGGCAGTCGTACCTACCATTAAAAATCCGTCGACGTCGTGAAATCTAAAGTAGCCTTAAATTATCACGTATTCATTATCATAATTGTTCATTCTTTTATCAACTACGAAATGGCGGTGTAGTACACTCGGCCTAACCCTGATAATCAACAAGGGCACGTCTTCCAAGATGGTGTTTCTGATAACATATAGATATTTTGTGTCAAGCTGAAGAAAATAACATTGAAATAAGCCATTGTTCATGGGATTAACTTATTTCTGGGCGACCTGGTTAACGAACTGGTTAACGAACCCGTCGACCTGCTGTTCTCTCTCTCTCTCTCTCTCTCTCTCTCTCTCTCTCCCTGCTGATCTCCTCCTGATGCCCTACACCTGCTTCCATCCACCTGCTGGCCGCCTCCATCTGCTGCCCTTTACCTTTCGCCCTCCACCTGCTCCCCTCCTTCTGCTGCCCTTCACCTACTCCTAGCGGCAAAATCTCCAACTGTATCTTCACGTCAGCAGCCTTGACGTGGAACTGATAGTGGGTTGGTGCAGCTGGGAAGTGGTACTAACGTGCAGCTGGAGATGGCGAGGTGCAGCGAGAAGCGATGGTGACGTGGAGCTGGAAGCGGTGTTGTTATGCAACTGGTAGTGGGCAGGTTGAGGTGAGGGGGGTAGGTTAATGTGCAGCTGCTATGGAAAAAGGTGCAGCTGGAAGAGATGGAGACGTCCAGCGGCCAGTTGGCAATGCAGCTGGGAGTGATGGTGACGTGCGAATGGGAGTGGGGAGGTGCTGCTGGAACGAGTAGAGACGTCCAGCTGCTAGTAGGCAATGCAGCTGGAAGAGGCGGCGAAATACAACTGTTAGTGAGGTTAGTGCAGCTGCAAATAGTATCGTTTATTGTTTTAAGATAATAATTATGTAGTTATATAATTAACAAAGCATTTCAGTGAGAGAATGGGCGAAGGACACCCGTATCTTGGGGTAAGGTGGAGGCCAGTACAGAGCTTATAGTGTGGTACTGTACATGGATACAGGAGGGTGATAAGGTGGGCCCAAGTGGAGCACAACAGGGACCTAAAAAAGGGACCCCTCCTCCTGTTAGATGGGAAGGTGAAGTCTAGGATACATCAGATACATAACATGTAATTACAGGATTGTAAATGATACTCACAGCAACAAATAACAACATTTATGTTATACAAATCAAGTTTATAATATGTCATGCATAGACAGAACATGTTGTGAAATTATAGTTACAGTATAATACAGAAACAATTTACACATACACTGAGATATGTATAAGAAACAGGATACAGCATAGCGTACAGTCGTTAACACTGCTAGTAATATGAACGGTCAAAGATACATTACATATTGGGTTACAGTTACAGAATATACTGGCAGGGGGTATGTTGTTAACACTGACAATGATACAAAGGTCAAGGTACATTACACCCTGGAGACTGTAGTTACAGAACGGGCTTGTACCGGGCACCAGGTACACCAGGTGTTTACATAGCTCAGGAGCAAGACGAATTTTGGATATAGTGTCAGACAGTCTTCAAGAAGATTCCCATCAGTCAAGTAATCACAAAGCTCTCGAAACAGTTAGCCTTGATTTTGGGACATCCGCCAATACAATGTCTTAGTCAATGTTCATCAGGTGAAGAACAGAGTCGGCACTTGGCATGTTCATAGTTTTCTCGCGACTTGCCACATGGACCTGTGGCGTATTCTGAGCCACAATGCAAAAAGAATAGTCAAGTTGTGACGTTGGCACAGACGATCGCATAAGTTTGTACACACGATCTGATAGCCTCGTACAGACGATCTGATAGCCTAGTATAGACGTTCTGATAAGCTGGAAGTGAGGATCTGAGAAATTAGGCAAGACCATGGTTGAGTTACAATATCCCATTGTCTAGTAGGGGTCCGGTGCCTCCCATATTGGGTCCAGTGCCTTCCATATTGGGTCTAGTGCCTTCCATATTGGGTCTAGCGCCTTCCATATTGGATCCTGTACCTCCATATTGGATCTGGTGCCTTGATATCAGGTCCGGTACCTCCATATTGGGTCGGACGCCTTCATATTAGGTCCTGTACCTCCATATTGGGTCTGGTCCCACCATATTAGGTCTGGTGCCTTCCATATTGGGTTTGGTCCCTCCATATTGGGTCTGATGCCTTCCATATTGCGTCTGGTCTCTCCATATTGGGTCTGATGCCTTCCATATTGGGTCTGATGCCTTCCATATTGGGTCTGGTACCTCCATACTGGGTCTGGTGCCTTCCATATTGGGTCTGGTACCTCCATATTGGGTCTGGCGCCTTCCATATTGGTGTTTCAGTAGCCTCAATGGTCATAGTATCACACTCATCTGGTCTTCCGTTATCTCTCGAGGAGTTTCCTTTGGTGGCAGGTCGGTAGGAGTGAGAAGGACGCACCATGTAGTGGCGCTGACGTGCAGCTGGTGATGCTGACGTGCAGCTAGTGGTACTATCGTGCAGCTGGTGGTGCTGACGTGCAGCTAGTGGTACTGACGTGCAGTTGGTAGTGGGGGAAGAGCAGCTTGGAGTGGCGCTGACGTGCAGCTGAAAATTGGTGGGAAGGTTCGGGTCGAAGTTGCTGGTAACGTGCAGCTGGTGGTGTGGATATGCAGCTGGATATGGTAGAGTGCAGTTGATAGTGAGAAACCGCCGTGGTAACGTGAAGCTGGAAGTGAAAGGAGCGTGCAGCTGGTAGCGGGAGATGCGGCTGGAGGCGGTGGTAGACTGCAGCTGGCTGTGGGAGATGCAGCTGAGAATAGTGTTAAAGTGAATACAGATGCAGGGGGTACAGTTGTACAGATCATGTCAGGGGAACACAGCTGCAAAGGTCATGTCAGGAGGAACACAGCTGTATAGCTCATGTCAGGGGAAGACACAGCTGTACAGGCCATGTCAGTGGGAGAAACAGCTGCACACCATCATGTCTGGGGGAGACACAGCTGTACCGATCATGTCAGGGGGAGACACAGATGTACCGATCATGTCAGGGGGAGACACAGATGTACCGATCATGTCAGGGGAAGACACAGCTGTACCAATCATGTCAGGGGAAGACACAGCTGTACACATCATGTCTGGGGCAACACGGATCTACACCAGCTAATTAAGTGAATTAAATTATAATCATTAGATTATCATGAGGACAGATTCGTGACATATGAAGCATTAATTGTACTCTATCATAATAATGTTAGGTTAATTAAGACCGGATTGATTGTGATTATTTCACGTAAGAAAATTAAATCCGTATTTATTCAGCACAGGAATGTGAGACGAGGCTGCTGGTGCAAGGTGGGCAGGGAGGGAGGGTGGATCATCGTGTCCGGGGGAATGGATCCGTCTCCGGGGAGGGTGGTGGTGGTGGCGGGGTGGATGGATCAGTCTCCGGGGAAGGTACCGGGGGAAGGATGGATTAGTCTCCGGGGAGGATGGTGCTGGCGACTGGGGATGGATCAGTCTCAGGGGAGAGTCCTCTATCGTCGGGGGGAGGGGATGGATCAGTCTCTGGGGAGAGTCCTCTATCGCCGGGGGGAGAGAGGGGATGGATCAGTCTCTGGGGAGAGTCCTCTATCGTCGAGGGGAGGGAGGGAGGGGATGGATCAGTCTCAGGGGAGAGTCCTCTATCGTCGGGGGGAGGGAGGGGATGGATCAGTCTCTGGGGAGAGTCCTCTATCGTCGGGGGGGAGGGAGGGGATGGATCAGTCTCTGGGGAGAGTCCTCTATCGCCGGAGGGAGGGAGGGGATGGATCAGTCTCTGGGGAGAGTCCTCTATCGTCGAGGGGAGGGAGGGAGGGGATGGATCAGTCTCTGGGGAGAGTCCTCTATCGTCGAGGGGAGGGAGGGAGGGGATGGATCAGTCTCTGGGGAGAGTCCTCTATCGTCGGGGGGGAGGGAGGGGATGGATCAGTCTCTGGGGAGGGTGCTGGTGGTGGAGGTGGGACAGACGAGTCTCCGGGGGCAGCGCGCCATACTCCGCCCTACTGAAGGTCGGCGAAGGACACTCTGATGGTAATGAGACGCCTTCTTTGTTAGGGCATCGGCTCCCTCCCTCCCTCCTCCCTCTACCCCTCCCCCTCCCTCCCTCCCTCCTTCTGCCTCTCCCTCCCTCCCTCGTGTCCTCCACACCCCCACACCATCCCTCCCTCCTCCTCTCCTCTTCCATCTTGCTTGCTACTTGGCTCTGTTGCCGTCATGAACGTGCGGTCTTGTTTACGTTCCGTTCAACGCACTCGCGTTCCGTGTTCCTGGTGTGTGTGTGTGTGTGTGTGTGTGTGTGTGTGTGTGTGTGTGTGTGTGTGTCGCTCGAGCTACTTGCTTTTCTCCATTTGGTTGTTTGATCTTTTATCCTGAGTGTGTGCTTCGTCTATCGCCCTGTGCTGGATAGGGAAGGGGGAGACACCTATACACTGGGATAGCCCCGCTTGTCCAAACCAAGTTATAGGAACCAAATCTGCCCTCTCTCTCTCTCTCTCTCTCTCTCTCTCTCTCTCTCTCTCTCTCTCTCTCTCTCTCTCGTATGCTAGAATTTTCGCCATTTTACTCAGTTCTTGTTTTCATTCCATTTTCTTTTCCTCCATTTTTTTTTTCCTTCCTCTCGTTTGATCTTTTCTGAGCAACAGGTGTGTACATGCGGTAGTCTACAGTGAGGGAGAGGCCAAGTCCTTCGCTCACAATTCGTTCTCTGGTTCATCTGTTGGGTTAGGTAGATGAGTTTCCTTGTGCTTGTTTATGCGTTTTATTTGTGTGTGTGTGTGTGTGTGTGTGTGTGTGTGTGTGATTAACTATCGTACTGTATGGGTAGTGGGGGTGTGTGTTTACACTCGTAAGGCCCCCCCATTTCTCAAATATTCTATAGAGTAGTGCATTGTTTTGTATCTCTGTACGTTATTTGTATTAAGCATGACTTCATTAATCAGCGTGTGTGTGTGTGTGTGTGTGTGTGTGTGTGTGTGTGTGTGTGTGTACGTGGGGTCATGTGCGTTAACTGGTATGATCAGTGTTTCATAAGAATAATACTCAGTCAGGGGAGGTGGGGGATCAAAACAAGCATAATGACTAATGTGAATCAGTCTTATGTCTCAGAACCAGGTGCTCGTTGGCAACATACTTACCAAGAGATCAACATGATAAGCTGGTAATTGTGCAGCTTACTAGAGCTTACACACACACACACACACACACACACACACACACACACACACACACCCTAGGTGATCATCCTCCCCTCAAAAATGGGTACCTGGCTTAGACTAGCGTGTGTGTGTGTGTGTGTGTGTGTGTGTGTGTGTGTGTGTGTATGTGCATACATATACAGGCGTAAAGATATGGTACTCATACATATACAAGTATGAGAGACGGGGGCCAACATGAGTGTAAAACTCTCTCTCTCTCTCTCTCTCTCTCTCTCTCTCTCTCTCTCTCTCTCTCTCTCTCTCTCTCTCTCTCACACACACACACACACACACACACACACACACACACACACACACACACGTATCAAGGACTCAAGTACCTTAGCAGGCCAATAACGTCATAATTCTATTACAAACATGACGACTTCAGTTCGGTGACATACCCGTAAGGCTGCTCCCCAGACGACCCATGTCCTGGACAGGCCAAATACATGACACATCCCTGGACAGTAGCCTGGACATAGGTCCATTGATATATATAGTCTAAATAACACATCCCAGACATATGACAGGAGGATTTCCCAGAAGAACAGGCCACTGGAATATAGCCATTTCCACGCTAGCTATGGCTGGCACCCACTCGTGATGAAGGTAGGCTATTATATAAACTCCTGGCTATAATAGACTGGATCCTAAGCTATATATATATTTTGTGTATCGTCCGGATAAGCCAGTCCAAAAACAGCGTTATTTCATCTATACTCCATTTACTGCAATCCTTTCTGTGCAGGGACGTTCCTCCTACGGATGATCCGTTATTTCATTTATACTCCATTTACTGCGATCCTTTCTGTGCAGAGACGTACCTCCTACGGATGATCCGTTATTTCGTCTATACTCCATCTACTGCAATCCTTTCTGTGCAGGGACGTACCTCCTACGGATGATCCGTTATTTCGTCTATACTCCATTTACTGCGATCCTTTCTGTGCAAGGACGTTCCTCCTACGGATGATCCGTTATTTCATCTATACTCCATTTACTGCAATCCTTTCTGTGCAGGGATGTTCCTCCTACGAATGATCCGTTATTTCATCTATAATCCATTTACTGCAATCCTTTCTTTGCAGGGACGTTCCTCCTACGGATGATCTGTAGTTGATAAGGATATCGTGTCTCTGTGCCTTGATGTATATGGAGGAAACACAAGGGTGACGTGTGACAAGATGGAGACGTATCGTTGGCATGATTTCAATGGCAGTGAGGCGAGAAGAGCAAGGAAGTGTTCAGCAGAGAGGAGCCACGATGATTCCCAGGGAGGTAAATCCTATAAGAACCGACTTAAATGTATTTTCAGCTTATAGATGATGAGAAGGTCAAGAGAGTTAATCTAACACAGGTATTCAGAATTATTCTAAAGTTTTTTTTTGGTGAACTCGATCTAAGAAGCTACTTAAGGCTTGATTTGTCTGATTTTACTTGTAGTAATGGCTAAAAAAAACTCGTAAAGAAGGGTTTTACCTCGAAAGACGCAGAGATCTTTTTCTTCAACAGGATTTTTAACACATGAAATGATTCATTGATCATCAAACCTGACATACGAATATGCTTCTTTTCAGGTCTATAACTGACATTATAAAGTTTAGACATTTCCCTCTTTTGTCATCTGTATGCCTGCCTACTCTCCCTTCTCTCATTTGACTCTCTGATCTCTTGTCAAAAACAGCCTCGAAAGGACCCAGTAGTCTGTTGCTGTTTTGAATTCTTATTCTTTTGCATGGCACAGACACAGACCACAGGAGAACGACCAACCATAGAGGGAGGGGGTCAGTCACTCTCACACACTAGCATAGAGAGCCATTATCCAATCATCTTTATTCATGTACGTTCTTGCAATCCCATCAAGTCTTGTGTATCACATGAGAGCCAGTTTGTACATCCAGGGTGGCTGGTATTAATAGATCGTGTGTATGCACGGCAGCCGACCTGCCCCATTGGCCAGGGAGGCTTGACGAGGTTAACCATGTCCAGGGCCACGGGTTAGGTCAGTTTCCTCAAGGGCGTCTGCCCCTATATCCCCATTTCAAGTCTGCTCTCACGTCTGCTTTTTCTACATCTTCGTCTGCCACTTAATCAGACATGAATACCTTTCCCAGTTGGTGTAACGCATTGCATATGTTCGATTCCCCTGCGACTCTGTGTAAAGATATGATCTAATACTGATGGCGTATCAGTCCCTCTTATCTCCTTGTGGTCATTTGGCATGTTAGCGTAGGAGAGCTTCTGTATATACAGTCTTGAGAACTCTCGTCTCTATGATTCTCTCCATGAGACTCCTAGTTCCCTCAGTCTGTCTCTTTGTACCTGAAATCTCCTGTCGTCAGTTCACGAGCCAGTTGCTGTATCCTGATGACACGGCGCTGGTGGTGAATTCGAGAGAGACCGCGAAAATTGGCCTCAGAATTAAGCAGAGTGTGCGAAAGGAGAAAGTTGAGAGTAAATCTGAATATAAGCAAGGTTATTAGGTTTAGCAGTCAAGAGGGACATGTTAATTTGGGTGCGAATTTGAATGGAGAAACGCAGGGGGAAGTGAAGTGTTTCAGACAACTGCAAGTGGGGATGGCGGTGAATGGAATAATATCAGCTGATGTGAGTCATAGGGTGGGTGAGGGAGCGATCGTTCCCGGAGCCTTGATGAAGGTGTGGAAAGCGAGGTCACTATCTGGGAAGGCGACTATAAGCATGTTTAAAGGTACTGTAGTTCGGACGGTGTTGTATGGATGCGAGGCATGAGCTATAGATGAAAATATGCGGAAGAGGGTGAATGTCTTGAAATGTGTGAGGTCAATATGTGGAGTGGGGAGGGTTGATCGAGTAAGAAATGGCAAGGTAAGAGAGAGGGGTGGTAGTAAGGAGAGTATGGTTGAGAGAGCAGGAGAGGGTGTGATGAAATGGTTTGAACATACGGAGAGGATGAGTGAGGAGAGGTGGACGAAGAGGATCTGTGTCAGAAGTGGAGGGAAAACGGAGACGGCGGAAGAGTCCAACGATGTCATTACTCACTCCCATCCTCCGAGTCAGCACTGACCAGAACACTAGTTCCACCCACCGTCAACATCACACCATCCTCCACACCTGGGTCAACATGACGCTACCTAACCTATCCAGATCAACACAGACCAGAGAAACTTCCCCATCACAACAAACACCATACCTTCTCAGCATTTAGGTCAGCAGGGATCAAATCCGTGGTCTGTCGTCGACCACATACTCCTTCATGATCCAGATTAGCAGCGGTGCACCGCCGATGTCACACTCCCTCATCGCGAGACGTCTCCAAGACAAAAGCAGGATTCCACCCTCGGCACTCTACATGCTTTTTACTAAAGTGATCACACACACACCAGAGCAGCGTTCCACTCATAGTGTCACGTCCCCAGAGGAGCTGTCTATCCAGTTTCAGCCTCACAGGCCCACGTTGACCAGATCAGCCTCGGCCACACGAGCGGGTGATTTCGACTGCAACTTGGATCCATCTGAAAGACGTTCGAATGCCATTATCATGAGAGACCTTGAGGAAAATCATCTCGACTCGAGACGACTAAAGTTCATTACCAGCCGACTCACCTGACAGCATAATATCATACATTAAGGACATTATATCGTTTCACCAACTGGATCTGAGATGTTGTCAAGGCCCGACCCAAGTTGGGGGCTATAGACACCCATGGCAGTTTGCCTCTGCTACTCACACAAAACAGAGAAGACGTAAGATTGCCAGTAGAATAACTTCTACTCCCTGTAGTACAATCTACTTGCCCGTTGTAAGAATGGGGAACCCAGAGTCGATCCCTATAGTGCACTACGAGGTATGTGTAAGTATCTCGCCCATAACGGGGTTCTGTTCTAAATAACTGAGAAGTGTCCTAAATTCGCTTATAGTAAATAGCCCACTTATTATGGGCCTAATCCTATAATTCATTCGCTGTTCCTCATCCCATATAATTCAGTTCGTATATCATGTAATTTCCAATATGATTTAATGACTGTGATACTTTCCTTATAATCGGTTCACTTACGTAGCTTATGGAAGTCAATTATAAACTATGGTCCAAGCCTTCAACCTTCTCTGTACTCCCTCGCAGTACTGCCTCCAGGCTTGGCAGAGGAGCACAAGAGTTTTGCTCCTTTGAGGCGACAATAAGATAACTCACGCCTTCATCAGCCATGGAGGTACAGGTATGAGCAGACACCACCTCCTTCATCAGCCATGGAGGTACAAGTATGAGCAGACACCACCTCCTTCATCAGCCATGGAGGTACAAGTATGAGCAGACACCACCTCCTTCATCAGCCATGGAGGTACAGGTATGAGCAGACACCACCTCCTTCATCAGCCATGGAGGTACAGGTATGAGCAGACACCACCCCCTTCATCAGCCATGGAGGTACAGGTATGAGCAGACACCACCTCCTTCATCAGCCATGGAGGTACAGGTATGAGCAGACACCACCACCTTCATCAGCCATGGAGGTACAGGTATGAGCAGACACCACCTCCTTCATCAGCCATGGAGGTACAGGTGTGAGCAGACACCACCTCCTTCATCAGCCATGGAGGTACAGGTATGAGCAGACACCACCCCCTTCATCAGCCATGGAGGTACAGGTATGAGCAGACACCACCTCACCTTCTGCATAAGCTTCCCTCATCACCAACGTTCGACATCGCTTTCCCCCACCACCCACCACCACTGACCACGCCAGCAGCGGTTTCCTATGTTGGGCAGATCACACTCCCTCGTCACTCAAGGTCAGCACGGAACAGAGCAGCTGCCCCGCCTTCGTCACCGTCACATTGCCTCATCACAAGGTCAGTCTGGACCAGACCAACGGGCCGTCACATTGCCCCATCACAAGGTCAGTCTGGACCAGACCAACTTGGCCGTCACACTGCCCCATCACAAGGTCAGTCTGGACCAGACCAACGGGCCGTCACATTGCCCCATCACAAGGTCAGTCTGGACCAGACCAACGGGCTGTCACATTGCCCCATCACAAGGTCAGTTTGGACCAGACTAACGGGCCGTCACATTGCCCCATCACAAGGTCAATTTGGACCAGACCAACGGGCCGTCACATTGCCCCATCACAAGGTCAATTTGGACCAGACTAACGGGCCGTCACATTGCCCCATCACAAGGTCAGTCTGGACCAGACCAACGGGCCGTCACATTACCCCATCACAAGGTCAAGTGTGGATCAGAGCGCTTCCCTCACACTGGTCCTCACCAACTTCCACCACCGACCACAGGCCAGCGGTCTCATTACCGCTGGCCTCACACTTCCTCATTATCCCCAGCCAGCGCGGATACGAGGGACGGTGATTGTCGTAATCTTCCTCCATCACCACCCAGGTCAGAGAGGCCCAGAGCGCCGATACCCATCGCTGTTGGAGCGAACACCCTTTCATCACTAACGAGACGAAATGCACCAATAATGTCTTTAATCAGGTAGTTATGAGGGGGATCAAGGAAGGCGTTACATAGGGGAAAGGCAGCTTGGAGAAGCAGATGAGGTCTATAGAGGATCTGCTACCTCTCCAGCCTATGATACAGAGGGTACAGATGTATGGTGTAGGATTTACTGACGTGTGTGAGTGGTTTGTTGGAGATGTATTTTTAGTGCATTATTTATGTACACAACTCCGGCAGACTGTATGTGTGTGTGTGTGTGTGTGTGTGTGTGTGTGTGTGTGTGTGTTTAGTGATGTTGTTTGTTGGTTTAAGAAGGAAATTCGATAAGCTAAGCCAAGAATTGTTTATTGTATATATCGATGGATGACTGGAGCAGCCTCTCTCATCATGGCTTTGAGGCTCCGTGGGAACCAAAAAGTGTGGTCTATATGTGTGCTGCTGTCCAGGTTCTTGGATAGGTCTATCCCACCGTTGTCACAGTCGTAATCTTCATCATCCAGGTCAGCATGGACCGTACTGGCGACCCATCACTGGCATCACGGTGTCAGGATAGACCAAAGAACGCAATCAACCTCCCTTACTCCCCACGTCCTTCAGGGGCTAAAGTCGCGTCGGTGTAACACTCCCACATTGACCCAGGGCACCTGGAGGAGAGGCAGCAATACCACCACTGTGTGCATCACGCCCTTTTCATCCCCCAGGTACAGACTCAGGGCAGCGGTAGAGCCACCGCTGGCATAGCTCTCCTCCCACACCCAGATCAGCAGAGAGACTGGCGATCCAGCCTCCGCCTTCATAACCCTCATTACCCCCAGGTCAGCGCGGATCAAGAACACCCACATGAGCTCCGTCATAAGCATCACACGTCCTCGTCAACCAGGTCAGCACAGACCAGAGGTGGCCTCCCATCGCCCTCCTCACCCAGCTCAGCACTGCCCAACGCTTCTCGCTCTCGAGGCACCATCAGCTCCAGACTCCCTCCTCACCCATGTCAGTACAGACCAAACTGGAGGACCACCATCGGCCGCATTACAACTCTTGAGAAGACGAAGTTGCTACGGACCATAACACCTGCCCACCGTCAGCACCACATCCCCCTGCCTATTGCCAGAGGTCAGCACGGACCAGGGCCTGTGGTCTACTACAGGCATCACACTTCCTCCTCATCCCTATCATCACAGACCAGAGCGGTGGGTCCAACATCAGAGTTACGCTCCTGTCCCACCCATGTCAGTATAGACCACAACGGTGGTTCCAGATCATCTGGGTCAGCACTGCCCAGAGACTACTGGACTACAGTCGGCGTTGAATTCCTTCAGCCATTCCTCTGTAGTTGCCCTCGATACATCCACAGCTTTTGACAGCGTTCATCCTCCATCAATTACCAAGGGCGACACAGACCTGTGGGGCAGCCACGCCATACCACTGTTTGGCAGTATCACACCCCTACACCACCCAGCTCAGCACGACGGGACCAGATCAGTGGCCCTACAACCTTGGGCATCGAACCACCGTCCCCCATCCCTCCCCTCCTTCACCAGCCAGGTCAGCCAGGACCAGATCAGCCACCCCACCACCGTCAGCATCACACTCCTCTACACATCTGAAGCGACGATGCAACCTCACGCAGCCCCTCCAACCTGCACGTGCATCCACACTTTGATCGCCTCAGATCGCACGTTTTTGTTGGCTCTATAAGTCGATTATCATCAGTCACTATTTTTCGAATTTATTCTCAATTCTGCTTATTCCTGTCCTCTTCATGGACCTTTCCCATTCCTTGATATTACGTTTATGACTCGATTTATGCAGTATGGGCATGATTACTTCATCTATGAGTGGAATACTTTCCCTCATCACCCGGAGCATTATACTGCTACGGGATGATCGTGAGGCCCTTGTGGCACCCTGGGGTCGTCCTGGCCTTATCCTCTCCCCACGACACCCTTGTGACACCCTGGGGTCGTCCTGGCCTCATCCTCTCCCCACGACACCCTTGTGGCACCCTGGGGTCGTCCTGGCCTCATCCTCTCCCCACGACACCCTTATGGCACCCTGGGGTCGTCCTGGCCTTATCCTCTCCCCACGACACCCTTGTGGCACCCTGGGGTCGTCCTGGCCTCATCACTCCCCACGACACGTAGGACCCATACGAAGTGGGTCATACGTGTCGTTCATACCATCATGACCCAGTAGGTTATAATCATGGGGAAGAGAGTGAAAAAAAAGACGTTTTCTTTCCCTGATCAGTGACATAATGGAGAGAAACTAACCCAATTTACGACATAGTCACCAAAGAGGGGAAAAATATGGGATTAAATGGTTTATTGGGCAGTTAAAGTCTGTAGCTTTTGTGCACTAATGTCCCACCTGTTGTTTCAGACATGTGAGGCGCGAACGCGGAGATAAGCCGACGGTGGCTCAAAAAAATAAAAGAAAAAGAAATCGGAATTCTAATTCCTCCCCAGACATAAGCCAGGGCATTATGCCTTGTGGCACGGCCCTCGACTCCAGGTCGCGACCCTCTGACTCTACCTCGCGGCCCTCTGACTCCAGGTCGCGACCCTCTGACTCTACCTCGCGGCCCTCTGACTCCAGGTCGCGACCCTCTGACTCTACCTCGCGGCCCTCTGACTCCAGGTCGCGACCCTCTGACTCTACCTCGCGGCCCTCTGACTCCAGGTCACGGCCCTCTGACTCTAGCTCGCGGCCCTCTGACTCCAGCTCGCGGCCCTCTGACTCCAGGTCACGGCTCTCTCTCTCTCTCTCTCTCTCTCTCTCTCTCTCTCTCTCTCTCTCTCTCTCTCTCTCTCTCTCTCTCTCAAGCCACCTCAACCGACCAACGGATCGATGAAGCAACAGAAGAACTGAACACTTAACCAACGGGATAACGGAACGCTGACTTGCAAGACAATCTCACCAACAGACATTTCCCCCCAACAGGAAAACAGGCCACTGCTAAACAACGGAAAACATCCTAACAGACACTGTTATCAATCCCGGCTTGATTTACTCACTAAGACCCAAAATTCCGGAAGATTAAGTCCATAAATAGACATATATTCAGATTGAACAGGTAAGTGCATCTAATTAAACAGGTAAGTGCACCTAATCAGTTATATATCATGGCCCTTACTCCCGCGAGTGTGTGTGTGTGTGTGTGTGTGTGTGTGTGTTAAGCTTCCTTCAGTCACGTTCATTCATTTAAATCAAAAAGAAATACTTCATTCTGAGATATACAAGGGGATAAGATGGCACTAGGTTGTACAGACGTACGCTTTGTGACTAGTTCAAACCAGCAGATTCTGGCCCTCTGGGCCCTCATCTGCTTGCCTCTGCCGAAGGAGCGGCGGGAAACGACTGTATGGTATAGTTCGACTGTATTATTTTCATACACCCGAGCCATTATTCCTCTTCATCTCTCCCATATTGCTGGCACAAGGCGTCCCCGCTCAACACTAAACATATTATTGCGAGAAGAAGAAAAATAATCGCTTCAGCTCGGCAGCCAAGCGACGGAGGGAGGGGAAGTGAGGAGGGGTCCTCACCGTGTCCACAGACCATCAGCTTCCTCAGCGTGTCTACAGACCATCAGCTTCCTCAGCGTATCTACAGACCATCACCTTCCTCACCGTGTCCTACAAACCATCAGCTTCCTCAGCGTGTCCACAGACCATCACCTTCCTCAGCGTGTCCTACAGACCATCAGCTTCCTCAGCGTATCTACAGACCATCAGCTTCCTCAGCGTATCTACAGACCATCAGCTTCCTCAGCGTATCTACAGACCATCAGCTTTCTCAGCGTATCTACAGACCATCAGCTTCCTCAGCGTGTCTACAGACCATCAGCTTCCTCAGCGTATCTACAGACCATCACCTTCCTCACCGTGTCCTACAAACCATCAGCTTCCTCAGCGTGTCCTACAGACCATCAGCTTCATCAGCGTGTCCTACAGACCATCAGCTTCCTCAGCGTGTCCTACAGACCATCAGCTTCCTCAGCGTATCTACAGACCATCACCTTCCTCACCGTGTCCTACAAACCATCAGCTTCCTCAGCGTGTCCTACAGACCATCAGCTTCCTCAGCGTGTCTACAGACCATCAGCTTCCTCAGCGTGTCTACAGACCATCAGCTTCCTCAGCGTGTCTACAGACCATCAGCTTCCTCAGCGTGTCTACAGACCATCAGCTTCCTCAGCGTATCTACAGACCATCACCTTCCTCACCGTGTTCTACAGACCATCAGCTTCCTCAGCGTGTCCTACAGACCATCAGCTTCCTCAGCGTGTCCTACAGACCATCAGCTTCCTCAGCGTATCTACAGACCATCAGCTTCCTCAGCGTATCTACAGACCATCAGCTTTCTCAGCGTATCTACAGACCATCAGCTTTCTCAGCGTATCTACAGACCATCAGCTTCCTCAGCGTATCTACAGACCACCAGCTTCCTCAGCGTGTCTACAGACCATCAGCTTCCTCAGCGTGTCTACAGACCATCAGCTTCCTCAGCGTGTCTACAGACCATCAGCTTCCTCAGCGTGTCTACAGACCATCAGCTTCCTCAGCGTGTCTACAGACCATCAGCTTCCTCAGCGTGTCTACAGACCATCAGCTTCCTCAGCGTGTCTACAGACCATCAGCTTCCTCAGCGTGTCTGCAGACCACAAGGTAGGACCAACTATTTTTTTATTGGAAACATTTTACCCTGATTTGCTCCATGACTTGGCAGTTCGTGTTTTGATCACAACAGCCACAGCTTTGGGGGAGATCTTCAGGGGTTGTCTTGAGCCGACATGCGCATCGTTAACAATAAATAAGAAAAAAGATAAAGAAAAAAGCGAGAGAGAGAAAAAAAAAGAAAGGATTGGTGCAGACGATCGGTTACTTTGATCGAGACACGTCGAAAAGGCTCGTTAAGATGGTCCTCTGTCGCAGGAGTCACGTGTGCTCGTGTGTGTGTGTGTGTGTGTGTGTGTGTGTGTGTGTGTGTGTGTGTGTGAGAGAGAGAGAGAGAAACTGACCCGAAACTACACCTTGTAAACCGTAAAATGCATGGGAAATCTACCACGCGAAGTCTGAGTGGGAGGGAGAGAGAGAGAGAGAGAGAGAGAGAGAGAGAGAGAGAGAGAGAGAGAGAGAGAGGTCTAGAATGGTGTGGACTCAGAGAGAGAGAGAGAGAGAGAGAGAGAGAGAGAGAGAGAGAGAGAGAGAGAGAGAAGTCTGGAATGATATGGACGCAAAGAGAGAGTGAGCGAAAGTTTGCATGTGTGATAACTGAAACAGGAGGCTTAGAAAGAAAGCGACATGGAAGGAGATAATGCAGAAGTAACTGATGGTCATGCAGGAAGGGTCCGTGCAGTAGGTGGTCATGCAGGAAGGGTCTGTGCAGTGGATAGTCATGCAGGAAGGGTCCGTGCAGAAGGTGGTCATGCAGGAAGGGTCTGTGCAGTGGATAGTCATGCAGGAAGGGACTGTGTAGTGGGTGGTAATGCAGGAAGGGTCTGTGCAGTGGGTGGTAATGCAGGAAGGGTATGTGCAGTGGGTGGTAATGCAGGAAGGGTCTGTGCAGTGGGTGGTCATGCAGGAAGGGACTGTGTAGTGGGTGGTAATGCAAGAAGGGCCTGTGCAGTGAGCGATTATGCAGGAAGGGTTTGTGCAGTGAGGGGTCATGCAGGAAGGGTCTGTGCAGTGGATGGTCATGCAGGAAGGGTCTGTGCAGTGGATGGTCATGCAGGAAGGGTCTGTGCAGCAGGAGAGCATGCAGGGACTGTGCATTTAGCGAAAAATATGCGAAAAAAGATCGGAAGTATAGACCTCCTGCACAGCCATTCTGCCATGAGAGGGAAGCAGCGCATCACATGTATGGAAAACAGATCCAACAGACATTTCTGGAAGGCTGTTGTGAGGATAATCTTATGAGCTACGGTTCACTCGAGGATGATGAGTGACATTCTGATGAGTTCTCTCACATCCAAAAGCCTTTCTAAGACCTCAAAATCACGTTGCCCTGGAGTTCACAAGGCGAGGCACTGTGCTTTAGGCCTCCTGCCGTTTTGCTGGAGAAGCGACGTCGCTCAAGCGGCCACAGATCCGGATATTTTTTGGTGTGGTTCAAGCTGTTTCATTTATGGAAAACGTCAGCCATGCGAGCTTAAAACAAATGCAGTGATTGCATAACCTGGGCTTGATGACATAAGAGCAAGTCGTGTCACATTCAGACGGTCCATCAGAATTATGTGATCAGTGTTCCTGATCTGCCTCTTGCTTTGTCCTGAGGTCAAAAACCTTAACTCCGACCAAATCGGATCCAGCCACCTTACGTCCCAAAGTTTAATCCGTTTATAGAACAAGTGATTGAGTAGTCACAGCGCTACGATCCCCTTTGGGTTAGGCATTTGCATTTCTTTCTCTAAGCACCAGAGCAAGAAGATCGCCGGTGCCACGCGCATTAAAGGAGCGAGTCAGTCATGAGGGCGGGGTGGTGCTCCTGCCGTGCGCGCCTCGAGAGACCAGAGATTATAACCCGAAGCCACCGCTACGCGCCCCATGTCTTCCCCAGAACAGCACCTCCCGTAGCAGCAACCCACATCAAACAATCGTGTCAACTCCGTCATCACGATACCCAAGACATATCCTCCTCAGTGTCTGAGGGAATATCCTCGCAACGAACCACCGAAGGAGCAGTTATGTGACCGTGTGTGACGACCCACCAACTGTGAGAGGATGTCGCTTGGAATGTCGCATGAATGAACCAACGCTGAAAGAAAATCTCATACACCCTTGAATGTAAGGCGTTGCACCCGGGGGACGTTAAGGTACTGGAAGTCTCGACCTCATCAAAGGGGTCCTCAGAACCCCAGCTGAATCGCACTGAGGATCTTAGCAGACGACACCAGCTTGGTGTTGTTGTGGTGAAGTCGTCGCCACCTGAACTCTACGATGCACTGTACAGTCGCAAACAAAAGTCCGGGGACTCATGGGGTTATCATGACCCGGTCAAAGCTTGCAGCCCATCCCTCCGTCTCTTGCCTACTGAGAGGAAGGGTTCGATACGGGATGGGTCGATCGTGACTCAAGTTCTGTCTTTGCCTGGCTAGACAGATGCCTCGGTAAACCTTGACTAGCCACAAGCTACACCGCAGCATCGTCCCTCACCACACAAACTACGGCGCAGCACCGTCCCTCACCCCACAAGCTACACTGCAGCACCGTACCCTCACCCCACAAGCTATACCGCAGCACCGTCCCTCACCCCACAAGCTACACTGAAGCACCGTCCCTCACCCCACAAGCTATACCGCAGCACCGTCCCTCACCCCACAAGCTACACTGAAGCACCGTCCCTCACCCCACAAGCTATACCGCAGCACCGTCCCTCACCCCACAAGCTACACTGAAGCAACGCCCCACACACCACGCATTACAACACCGTTTCCATCCTGCAGCTCGGTGTCTCGCTTTACGCACCCCATACCCCTCACAACCATGACTGCCTTAACGAAAATAGTACATAAGTGTAGTCAGTATCACCTTGCAGCCATTTCTCAACCATAGGAAGCTCCTCTTCTGCCCACAAGATCCCAAACGACAGGCCTTTGACGTTTATTGAATGACAGAATCGGTTCGATCCTCATTCAAACACGGCAGCCATAGCTCTTCACTAGATGTACCTTCGGATTATATATTTGTGACATTTTCGGTACATTTTCGTGAGACGTACAGGTAGCAGAAGCAGTAGCAGCAGGTTAGGGGGGGTACCCTCCAGCAGGGGGATGAGTTGAGTGGGTACGCGTGACCGCTGTGGCGTTGTGTGGTGGCAGAGCAGGGCTGTGGCAGGCTGACCCCCTGAAGCAGGTGGTAAACACCCAAATTGATGACAGTACGAGTTGAAGGCGGGGTGGGAGGGTGGCCAGATTTTTGTGCCGTGTTCCCCCACCCCATTGTACCACGTTCTGCTCCCAATGCAAGCATGACCTGCACCCTCTGTACTGTGTTCTGCACCCAGTGTGTCATGTTCAGCACCCTCTGTACTGTGTTCTGCACCCACTGTGTTATGTTCACCCAAGGTACCATGTTCTTCACCCATTGTACCATGTTCTCCACCCACTGTACCATGTTCTCCACAAAATGTACCATGTTCTCCACACAATGGACCATGTTCTCCACACATTGTACCATGTTCTCCACCCATTGTACAATGTTCTCCAACCGTTGTACCATGTTCTCCAACCAATCTACCATACTCTTCACACAATGTACCATGTTCTCCACCCACTGTACCACGTTCTCCACTCATTGTACCGCATTCTGAACCCAATGTCATTTCGTATTCAAATGCCTTCGTACCCAAAGCCCCTCTCTCTCTCTAATTCATCTTTCATACACTCTGACATCCCTCAGTATTCAGTTGTTTCCCACACACACACACACACACACACACACGTAAACACACTAATGGAAGTCAGATGTGTGTGTGTATGGTAGCTTTCGACTGCCACTTGGAACCAGCGAGGCATCACGAACCATAAAGTCAGTGACGTCGACCCTTTAAAACAAAAAGACATCACAAAGTCCTCCCAAATCCCACCTGACGAACGGGTTGGATCCTCCTTCCAACCTAAATGCTCTTGTTCCCCAGGGAGGCGCCTGGCCACCCGAGCTGTGATGATGATGATGTTTCCTCATGTAAACTGGCAAGTGTTTTCCTCCAAGAGGTGAATATGATGAGGTAAACCGCCATATAGAGGAAATTCGCCAAGACAGATTGTCTGTTAAACTTTACGTATTTATGAAGTGGTAATTTAACCCCCTCATTATCACACTCGAATGAAAATATATAAAAAGGCAAGTCGGGGGGGCATTGCTTTGTTATGACTTTCATTCAGAAACTAGCAAACTGAAGCCGAGAGTCTTTTATGCTTAAACGAGATTAATTTTCGATAAGAACATAATATGTGGTTTGCATCATGCAGACCCACCAGATGAGGTGGTAAGTGGTCGAACCTTGCAGACCCACCAGATGAGGTGGTTTAGTGGTTGAACCTTGCAGACCCACTTAGTAGATGGGGTGGTAAGTGGTCGAACCTTGCAGACCCACCAGATGAGGTGGTTTAGTGGCTGAACCTTGCAGACCCACTTAGTAGATGGGGTGGCAAGTGGTCGAACCTTGCAGACCCACCAGATGAGGTGGTTTAGTGGTCGAACCTTGCAGACCCACTTAGTAGATGGGGTGGCAAGTGGTCGAACCTTGCGGGCGCACTAGATGAGGTGGCAAGTGGTCGAACCATGCAGACCCACTGGCTTGAGGAGGGAAGTGGACGGCCCCTGCAGACCCACTAGCTGGGGTGGCAAGTGGTCGCCTCTGTTAAGTTACTTCCCCCACTGGCATACTGCCCAGAGTGAGAGAGAGATAGATGGACGGGGGGAGTAGTAACAACAATTCGTATGGTGTTGTCATTTTCGCTTCCTCAACGCCTGTTCTCCCTCGTCATCAGACAATGAACCCCCAGAGGTCTCTACACCTCTCATCTCTGTTCTCCGAAATCGAGTACACAACTCTCTAACTGACAGACTTTTGCCCTGAGAGCCAAGGGCTACGATCGACTCTCCTGTACTGTGAAAGGATGAATTCTGACCATCCTTCGGCGCTGTGAGAATTAAGCTGAGTGCTGTGACCTAACTCCTGTGTTATAAAGGTCGAGCAGAACGCTGCGCCAATGTCCCTTTTTGCTGTCAGGGTTAAGATGAGGAGCGCGAGTTAATCGTGCAAAGGGATTGGCTATGAATGGGGGTCGACGCAAGTCATGCCAGGAACGGAAGGTGATGGTGGTCAGGTCGCGGAGGAGGGCCGCGCTGCTCACCCCGGGTCATGCCAGGTCACGCCACAAGTGAGAAAAACCTTAAAATGTTCCAGGTCATAGTTATTTGGAAAGACATGAGAGGATAGAGAGTTCCAAAGCTTCAAGGTGTAGGGAAAGAAACAGTTATCAAAATGACCCACCCTTGAGTTACCAAAGGCCACATCAGTAATTGTGTGACGCAGTTGCATGCCGAGTATTGCGTGGGGTAGCTGGTGGTGGGGGGCACACAAGCAGCCACTTCTCAGGAGCAGAAATCAGAGTAATACCTATAGAAGAGGGAAAGTTAACCAACATAGCGGCGTAGGGCAAGCGGACCAAGTTTTGAAGTTAGTCTGGGAGATTTTATAAGTAGATTCAACTCTGTCAAGTAAGGATTCAGAGCAAGAACCAGAGGAGCATCAGGGACTTGAAGGAATGCTCAAGTCATCCAAAACAGAGTTTGAGAAGAAACAGAAACCAAAGAGAGTTGCTCTACGGGAGAGACAGATATAGAACCGTCAGGACGGAAAAGTGAAGGAAAGGTAGAGCGACAAATGTTGTTAGCGACGTCCTTTGCTGAAGACCAGAAAGACGTAAAAATCTGACAATGTCATTATAACAAAACTCTCGTTGGTACTGAGCACCATGAGCTGGACCTGTCGGACAGCTAATGCATTTGACGGATTGCCAGCCCCTTACATCAGCCGCTCCCGGTTGTCGACCTGCTGTGGCTTCCCTTGATTGGGACCTTCCACAGGTTGGTATGGGCTCCCTACCACCATCATCACCACTACCAGCACCATCTTGTACCACCATCACCACCACATTGTGATACGCTCAGGGGATGGTGACGACCCAGCACTAAGCTCTAAGCTTGACGACACGTAGGTAAACCCAGCTTAAGAGATATTGACGACCCTACAGACAGCTTTAAGCTGGAGGACGAGTACATAACCCCAACTCACTGTAGTCACTACATTGTGTAAAAAGGAAAATACCTAATGGTGTCGTAGGTACTTTAGTGGTAAGTCACTCCCTTGTCTGCCTCCGTTAGTTACAGACGAACGTAACTCACGATTCATAACAATTTCTCTCAGACGCCAACGACTTAATGAGATTAAAAAAAAGATAAAAAAAAAAGCACAGGAAAAGAATTATAGCAGGACGTGCTTTATTTTTCAGACAAAGAAACACAATGAGAATAAATTATGCAACTCTGAAAGGCAAATGAAGCTTCGTACTTTCACACGAATGTCGTAATATCAACTCATTACTTCCCGAAGACCATAGAGACGAAAGTAATTTGCTCGCATATTGTTACTGCGGTAAGCACTATCTTGCCTCAACTTTATACTGGTCATAAAGGTGAGATATGTATTTTGAATAAAAAGAGAGCCTTTGGTTTTTCTTTCTAGCACTGTGGCAAACGGTTCATGTAAGAGTAGAAAGAACCTCTCTTGTATTGATGGCTCTGTGAACGACAACCTCTCCATAAGAGACGACATCTACGTCCTCATTCTGGTAAACGTAAACACGGAGGACCTCCCCACTCCCTGGTCCTCGGTGTCTGCCACATCTTGTGAGGCATTTGATGTGTATGGACACCCCGGCGCGTCCATGACAGGGTTCCTCTCTGTACCGCAACAGTTGTATTGTCTGGACGCTGTTAAGACAGACCTGTTGAGGCGAAGGTTATTTACTTGACCTTTTCAGATTCTCATTAACGAGGCATCTCTATTTCTTACGAGGTGTAGGCGTTCAGAATGGAGAAAAAGATTACAGATATTTCTAGATATGATTCAGTAAATGTTACCACGTTTAAGCTTCATGTGCGACTCTGGGTGTGGTAGACTTCACCACGAAACACTGTGGTAAACCCAGATATATACTGGTTGGGCCTGAAAGCGATACTCATGACTTGGTCGTCTGTCGAAGCTCTCGCCACACAGACGACACTGGTCCGACTATTGTATTCACCCCCTTGTAGTACCTCCGTCCGAGTCTCTGTCAAATCAAGGTAGAGGCGAGTTCAAGGCGCGTCCGTGAACAGCAGGAAGAGAAGGAAGGGGCGTCTTTCAAGCCGTATCAGACAATGGAGAAGAAAAACGGCGAGGTCCTGGCTGGCTTGGAGGCCATCAGTATGCAGGAGAGGATGCCCAGTCGCCAGCCACGGCGCACCTGGGCCGCAGGACGCCTCTCTCGTGGAATCTCTCGCATTTTCTTCTGATGGATCTTCCTCCCTAAACACAGGGGACCCTTTGAGTCTCCTTCTTCCTGTGACGGACCTGGGTAACACAGGGACCTGTCACGTCCCCCCCTCTGCCTGTGACGGGCCTCCGTAACACAGGGACCCATCACGTCCCCACCTCTGCCTGTGACGGGCCTCCGTAACACAGGGACCCATCACGTCCCCTTCTGCCTATGACGGGCCTCCGTAACACAGGGACCCATCACGTCCCCCCCTCTGCCTGTGACGGGCCTCCGTAACACAGGGACCCATCACGTCCCCCCTCTGCCTGTGACGGGCCTCCGTATCACAGGGACCCATCACGTCCCCTTCTACCTGTGACGGGCCTCCGTAACACAGGGACCCATCACGTCCCCTTCTGCCTGTGACGGACCTTCGTAACATAGGGACACGTCCCGTTTTTCCGTTCTGTTTGACAGGTCTTCTTGCTCAGCAGAAGGACCCCACGAAGTCCCTTCTCTCTTAAGAGCGTCTCGAGATCACACACACGAGCCTCTCGCATCTTTCTCCCGTGGTCGGACCTTTGCCTCCGCAGCGTAGGATCTCTCCACAGATCCTTCGCGACGGATGGATCTGTACCTCCTGCACGAATTCGTCACGCCTAATGTCCCTGGGACTCGTCTTTGCTCTAGAAACTCGAGTAACTCTCATACCTACTCCTTCAGGAAGCATCTTTACCTCAAAAACTTAAAAGAGGGTCTCACATCAACCCCCTTCGAGGAACTCCCTTACCTCAGGAACTCAAGGGCTTCTCACATCTACCCCTTCGAGGACCCTTCCAACTCCTGTAACTCAATTGGTTCTCGCATCTTCCCTCCTGGGAATACCATCTTAGCCCTCATACTGCAGAGATTCACAGTGGTTCATAATCCCATAATGCCTCACTTAAGCGGACTTTTTACCGGAGGCTTAACGTGCGGTGTCGTCACACCGTCTTCAAAGACTCGGCGGGAGTTGAGTTGCTAAGGACCCGATAAAGCGGCTATACCACGCTTTATCACCTCACATGTGGACCTGGTAAGGATTCAGATAAGCTTCAGCAAGCTAAAGCAATGACCTGACAAGCCTCAGCAAGCTAAGTAATGAACTAGCAAGCTAAGCAATGACCTGGCAAGCTTCAACAAGCTAGCTAATCAATGAACTAGCAAGCAAAGCAATGACCTGGAAAGCTTCAGCAAGCTAAGCAATGACCTGGTAAGCTTCAGCAAGCTAAAGCAATGACCTGACAAGCTTCAGCAAGCTAAAGCAATGACCTGGCAAGCTTCAGCAAGCTAAAGCAATGACCTGACAAGCTTCAGCAAGCTAAAGCAATGACCTGGCAAGCTTCAGCATTTCACCTGACCACCTAGTAATCCTCACCATGTTATTAGGGACACAGAAGGCCTCATACCTGTACTAGTGGGTGGGTAAGCATCACTAGAATTGTGGTGATGGGGAAGTGCTTTGGCTTCTGATCTTCCAGGCTTCGTCCTGCTGCTGGTGACTTGGTAGACCCCAGATGGCGACTGTGTGTGTGTGTGTGTGTGTGTGTGTGTGTGTGTGTGTCACTAAAGCTTCGTCATGTCACACGTGACTGGTCAGACTTCAGAGTGTTACTGATCACTTCGGATGGCTCTGTCGTCCACCTGGTTGCTGGGTACTTGACAGGTAAGTTCACAGTGGTACCAGTGGCGCCTCGGGAACCCAGCATTCCACCGCACCTCTCTCTCCCCCTCCCTTGTTACTACAAGTGACCAGGTAGATTTCTCTCCATCACACGTAATCCGTAACGTGAAGACCAGGGTTCGATACCCCGAACGAAGCGAAACGCGTGGATGAAGGATGTTTTGGATGTCACCTTACGACACTAGTAACCTGGAAGGCTTCACACAAGCCTCAGCACGACACTAGTAACCTGGGAGGCTTCACACAAGCCTCAGCACGACACTAGTAACCTGGAAGGCTTCACACAAGCCTCAGCACGACACTAGTAACCTGGGAGGCTTCATACAAGCCTCAGCGCAACTAGTAACTAGGAAGGGTTCGGGATTTTGGTAATCACACTTTGTGCTTCTTTAGGTGCGGTGACCAAACCTGAGAAGCATATTCTATGTTTGGTCACAAGATATGAATAGCTTGCTGAATATTGCCCAACTTACCTAGTACAAGAGACGATGACAAGTCCTAACTCCGTCTGACACACAGATTCGTGTAACTTATTTCCTGCTGGATTATATCCCTATTTGGTCCTTCTTTCACTGTGTCTCATCCTCATTCCATTCACTCGGCGTGACTTTCGTCAGTCATACATCAGACCAACTTGGGAACTCTGTCGAGGTCCGCTTTGTAAGCTGGTGCTCGCTTCTGACTTGCCTCATGACCTATGCTTCATCTGCAAGCATATCCAGGTAGAAGCCCATACCTGCAGGCAACGATTTCATCCACTCCACCACAGTGCCATTCCAAGACCACCTCACTGTCACACTAAACACCACACTTACACCTCAAGATCCACACACCACAACACTTTCACCACACTTCTACCTTAACACCGCCCTACCACCACACTTCCACTCCGCCACCACCACACGACTGCACCATCACACGACCACACCACCACCACCACCTCAAGACCAGACCAACAAAAACACAACCACACTACAAACCCTACACACAACTTCACCACCACCACCACCACAGGACCACTACACGACCATACCTCCACCACACTACCACTCCACCTCCCTACACCACCAACACCCTACCATACCACGTACCACATTACCACCTCCCCACCACCAACCCAAACCCCCTTTCCCCACACCCACCACACCTCCCTCGCATTCCTCAGGGGTTCGTAAGGCGTACTGCACTTCTTTTTGCACACATGAAATTACCATGGTCGAGGTTGGCGTTACCCCAGCCGGGGGAGGGTTGGGGGGGGTTGAATGATGATGAAGAGCCTCCACGAAGGAACCCGATATGCGAACGACGTCCCCAGCAGCAGCACCGGCACACGCTCGCCCTCTTGCATCAGCATTCGTACGTTTGTGTAGTTATTGTCGTACATGGATTCCTCAGCAGTTATTGTCGTACTTGAAAACATTAGTCTTTTAGAAGCTACGGCTACACGCTCTCGGTGAGGAGGAGGAGGGTGTGTGTGTGTGTTGTGGAGACCACAGCAAACAAGAATGGTTGTCTCTAGCTCGTATATATACATACGTATAAAGGGAAAGTTGTATGAGATAGATGAATGTGTTCAATGACAACATGACTCCGAGACTAGACGGTGATCCTGGCTTCCTTGACGGTCGCGGCGTGATGGCACCAGCTCTCCCAGTGGGCGAAAATCCGTTTGGGTGTCGGAGACGTGGCGCCAGAGGGACCCGCGAGCCAAGCGGATGGTCTTCCCGGACGAGCCTGGTACCCCATTCACAACTGGGTCGAGTGGTGCTCTGTGTGTGTGTGTGTGTGTGTGTGCCATGATGTGCCTCCCTCTCGCATACCTCCCTGGCACGCACCCTGCGATAACACGAGTTCATAAACTGCGCCCCTTATCTTCTTTGTCTCTGTGGCTAAAGAACAAGCGAGCGCAGTTTGGAGGAGCGGGGCAAAAATGAAATCACGAACGTATCATTATGTTGTTACATGGTTGGCGTCAGCCAGACACAGAAGCAGTGCGACAAATCTACACTGTGCTAGGTCAGTCCAAACCCGGAATTCACCATTGACCTTTCGTTCAACAAGTGTTCATCTTTGAAGCTTGAACATTCGTGGAACCAAAGGTACAACGGTGGGATTTTTTTTCCCCTGTGGCTTGAGTCACCCTTGTATAATGTGGCACTAATGGATTTTTCAGTCCTCCCTACACCACACCCCATGTCTTTAGACCTCATCTCGTTGGTCTACAAGAAGGACCTTCTGTCAGACCCCCAACATGTGACCTATGAACACCAACATAACCCCTATTCATTCTCCCTTTCCCTCCCTCCTTCGCTTTTTCCCCCCTACTTTATCCCTCCTTCATCCTTCACTCTTACAAGACCCCCAGCATGTGACTCCCAGCATGTGACCTATGAACACCAACATAACCCCTATTCATTCTCCCTTTCCCTCCCTCCTTCGCTATTTCCCCCCCCCTACTTTATCCCTCCTTCATCCCTCACTCATCTCCCATCTAACCACCCCTCCCCCTGTCTAAGGCGCGTGGTCTAATCCCTCGACGCACACACGATCTGGTCTTGGGCCCTACAAGGATCCTGCTTGCCTTACCTGGCAGCCAGGGTATAAATAGAATTCGTAAGCCAAATATTTGAGGGTTGGAAGATGGTGTTAGGTCACCGATACTTGCAAGCGGCCGAGACATTCCACATACCTCAGTCTGGATACAGGGAGAGGGAGGGGGAAGCGCTGTTGCTAGGACACTTTGCAAACACTCGATCTCAGCTGCATTCCCAGGACCCCCTTGTGCACTTGACACACACACACACACACACACACACACACGTTTATAATGAATGGATGAGCGTCCCATTTGTACGTACGCTGATGAGTGTGTGTGTGTGTGTGTGTGTGTGTGTGTGTGTTCTAACAGCGAGGCCAGAGTGACGGGAGAAGACAATCTACACGTAAATAAACTGCGGGGAGGGAAAAAATAATATGACTAGATCCTCAAGGTCGACTTTTATACAAAGTTCATGACTTGGTCGCTACATATATATATTCAGTTCGTGTGATACCCCTGTCTTGTATAATGAGGACAGACCAGTTATATGCGATAAGCCATACACTGCCGGCGCCTAAGTGGACTATACACAGACAGACATACACGACCTCAGCTACCATTATTGAGCTCGATGGGAGCCCCTGGACACACACACACACAACACACACACACACACACACACACACAGGCCAAAGCTGGCGCATCCCGACAACAGCTACAATTTATGCCAGCGTTCACTTGAAGAATGCTAATCATTATCATGTCTAGACGGATAGTATAAAAAGCTATCCAGTGATGGCAACGTCTCTGCCATGGATCAACTGACGTTCCAGTTTTCCCCCCTTGATGACGTGTTCGCCACAAAGAGGGTGTAGGGTCGTGGGTAGGTAAGAGCGCCAGGTGCTGTAGACGCTGGCGGGGCGTCGCTCTTCAGGGGAGCTTCGTCAGGAGGATATGGAGTAGGTAAGGATATCGAGGCCCAGGTTGGATATTGAGAGATCCCTCTGCATTAGGAATACCCACGTAGAACACTGGGAAGGATTCTCTATAAAGACTACTATAAAGACTTGCTTCTGTAACTCTTTCCTTTCTGATACCGATACATTGATAGCAAAACACATTCACATTAATATGCATCTGTAAACTCGCGTTGCCTCGTGTCTTAACGTTGTATATATGTACCATGTCTATACTCCTAACTGTGTTTACATATATATGTGTGTGTGTGTGTGTGTGTGTGTGTGTGTGTGTTTGTATGATCCACTTCCTTATGAACGAGGGTGGAGTTGTGTAGCCGTGGGGCACCATCCTCTATGCATCTGCCTGTTACTGTGACACTGTCACACAGACCACACAGACCCAAGGTTCGAGCGACGGGTAGGTCTCTCTCACACCTCCCATTGACTACCCTTTTATGGGAGCATCTTGTAATATCTCCCAGATCGGTGCTTCCCTCCTCCTTCTCCTCCTCCTCGTAGCGTGAGGGACGTGTTTCCCACTGCCACCACCGACGCACGCCCTCGTGAACTTAAATGTCCCTCTCCTTAACCCTCTCAAGTCTGGGAGGAGGGAGGTTACTTTTCCTGACACTGTGCATCATCTCACGTACTACAGACACACACACACACACACACACACACACACACACACACACACACCAGCCTATGCCAAGCACCCATTTATCGACAGATCCCCCGAGGGGAAGGATGAACAGCCGCGCCCTGGATTCGAGCCTAGACGGCCCCGTGTACGAATCACGGTCTGAGACGCTAACCACTAGACCACGGAAGCCCTCTGTGTGTGTGTGTGTGTGTGTGTGTGTGTGTGTGTGTCTTCATACATAACTGTAAAAGTACCTCCTAAACATCCTGTTGGATGCATGTCAATAACACTACCCTCTCCCCTCCAGCAAAAAAGGTTATGACAATAAAGGTAATATTTCGTCTCCATTCATCCCGGATCCACGCACGCGCAAAATGAAAGCTGAAGAAACCACGAAACTCTGCAAAGACTGGTGATGTATTACGCTGGTACAGAGAGACACCACAGTGGTGGGTGCGGGTTACATAAAGGCGCCACTGGACCAACGAACGTACCCACTAACTCCAGGTTGTGTAGTTTCTCCTTCTCCCTAACCCCCCACCACCCGCCCTCACACACCCTCATTCTCTCCTCATTCTTACTCACACGCCGCTTGCCTCACCCCCCTCACCTCCCTCCCTCATGGTCTCCGCTCATATTTTGGAAAGTTCACATCGTTCTCTCTCTCTCTCGTCCCGAGCTCTCGTGCTGCCCCTGCGAGCGGCTATGGGTTGGTCCCGACTCGCCCTTCTTGGAGGAGCCATCCATTCAAGGGTCATCCTCTCACAGGCCATCCCTTCGTGGCCCATCCTTTTCTAAGACCATTCCTTTAAGGGGCCGATCCTTTCAGTGGCTAACTCTTTGAGGTCCATCCTTTCAGGTCCCAACACCTCATGGGTCATCATTTTGTGGGTCATCCTTCGTAAGCCATTCTCACACCAGTGTACCAGGCAGTTCTTCTACTCCTACACCACTGCACCAGGCAGTTCCTCTGCTCCTACACCACTGCACCAGGCAGTTCCTCTGCTCCTACACCACTGCACCAGGCAGTTCCTCTGCTTCTACACTACTGTACCAGGCAGCCCCGACTCCCATCACACCAGAGTACCTCCATTCATCACCACACCACTTCACCAAAGCCTTCCATCCACTCGGCCACATCACAGTCATCAACAAAACCATCACAACGGGGATAAGAGAAACTTCAAGCCATGTTTTGCAGGCGACTTTAGTGAGCGCTGCTTGGCTGTACGCTTCCCATACGCTGCTAGGCTGTACGCTTCCGAGGGGCACATCTCCAGCTACCAGTTCCTCACCTGTCGCGTCTTCATCCTTGTCAACGAGGCCATGATGGATACATCCAATCGATGGAAGCACAATGACGCCTCTGTCATTGATTGGTTTCCGCATTGGCAACAACTTTCCCGAATGTATCAACCTGCAAAACACTCTTAAGTCTCCATACTTGGACCAACACCACGACACCAGCACTCAGTCAAACCCAAACCGTAATCATGTCAGTCAATTTGGCCTCGTACCACGTCCCATCGCTCCTGTACTGTCTCACTTGGCCTCATTCCCCTCCTGGATGATTCTCTCTCTCTCTCTCTCTCTCTCTCTCTCTCTCTCTCTCTCTCTCTCTCTCTCTCTCTCTCTCTCTCTCTCTCCACCAAGGTTCTCGGTGTCGCTGTCGACAATGAATCAAGAAGGACGTCAGCACATATCATCTTGTAGCCTCCCACGTTCACCGTCGACTCGAAAATATGGCCACGAACACCTTTCCAAATTTCCCGTTCCCTTCCCCGCCAGGGTCTCCTTCCGTTCCACCACCGATGCACCCAGTACACTAACCCACCCAACTACCTCAAACCATCATGCCACAGTTTGGAATGACGCTACCACAGAGAGCAATCGCCACCTTTCCCTCATACCAATTTGAAATCCCTCGTCCCTCAAGCTGCAGTGCAGCACCACAACCGGCTGAAGCCCATCTGAAGCTCATCTTAACCGATGCGAACAATGAACATGAAGCAGACTTGCGTACATCAACCTCCAACTTAGTATTTATGTCAAGTGTGGCAGCCGAACACTCCCCTCCCTGTGTAAGTCCCCCGAAGATCATCAGTTGCTTTCAATAAAACTGGAGATGATCACTTTACAACTGGTTTTATTACCCACCCATATCACACATTACTACTATTATCTTACAACCGTTATTTGTTATCAATAGTTATCATTCATCTTCTTGTATCTATTTATTAACGAGAACAGCAACGAACCTGGTCTCTCTCTCTCGCGGCCCCCCCAACCCCTCAAAGGAGACCAAGCTTTTTGCATCAAGCGTATTATTGTGAACGATGATTTTTCTCTCTGCATTTCACGTGGATGACTTGAAGCGCCCATTCCATTCCGTGGTTGGAGACGGTCACCTGGGAGCCGGGGCGCACCGCTCGCTGCTCGAAGACGTTCCCGATCACTGAACCGGAACCGTAGAGAGGAAAAAAATGCGATTCATCAGCGGTGGTGGTGGTGGTGGGCGGAGCTGAACGAAAGTTCCAGTGGTGAGACTTTCACATTATTTACAGTGGTGGGCAGTGACAGCACACGAAGGCAAGCATGACCAGGCATCGCTACAGTGTTGGAAGAAGAAGGAGGAGGAGGTGGTGGTGGAGGTGGATGGGGGCGTGTTGGCAGGAGGTTAGGCAGGTGTACTGGACTGGGGGTGTTGGTTGCACTTGAGAGCACCACCCCGCAGCTGCCGTTCCGTTAATTAGAAAGTACGAAAGGCCGAGGCGAGGCAGATACCCTCCCCGACGAGGACCCCCGGGCCTCTCTCTCCTCCATAGAAAGGACCCGGAGACTATTTGAGCCTCACGGAGAAACTTTCTTTCCCCCCCCTCCCTGACGACTTTGACCTCCAGCTGGGAAGGAAAGTGTAAATAACCACAGTGGGGTTGAATTTACACTCGATCCAGGAACTGTGTAACCGGTGACCAGGTCCCTCCAAGTGGTGGGTGAGGTGAGGTGGGGGAGAGGGCCTTTTTATCATGATGATCTCGGCACGTGTAATATACCCCCGTCAGAGTCCCTCTGTCCTCATGACTGGCAACGCAAACTCTGGCGTTCTACTCCTCCTCCCTCCTGTGCCCCCTAGCGTTACAGAGGGTCGGGCTAGACGGAGGAGGTGGAGAGCTCACTACTCGGTTCTATTGTGGAATTTCCGAGCAGGTGTTAGTGAGGACTGGAGGGTGCAGGCGACCCGCTTGGCGAGTGAGGAGGCGTATACCTTGTCTCTGGGATCATCCGGGACTCCCTGGAGGAAAAGTGATCCCGTTAGGGGCAGGGTTCGTTCTTCCATACCGGTGGTAGTGCCACAACTCCGTGCCCAAAAGAAGCCACTCTCTCTCCCAAGGCGAGGTCGTCGGCGGGGAGCCCTGTCGCGTCCTGGTCCACAGGGCCTGAGCTGGGGGTTTTCACCCATCGGGCGGTGGAGCATACGGGTGTTAGGCTTGCAAGATCTTGCCTTGGGTACAGTGACGCCCCTCGCGTTCATTGTTACCTGTTCATTGACCTCTTTCTACCAGGATATGTTTGTATCGGGACTCCTCATTCGTAAACAGGTAAAAAGGTGACTTGTGATTGGTCGGCCTGGCCCAGAGAAGCGCGGACATGTAACTCGGCGGGCAGCGCGAGTGGTCCGGGCGGCAAATAGCAGAAAGGCCTTGGCCAAGGACGCGGAGTCCCCCATGGCTGGTTGCTTGGGCCTCTGCCAACTCAATCCGCCAAACTGCCGCCACTCGCCGCTTTATCTCATTGTAATTTACGAGATGATGACTGAGCCTTGTGGCTCGTTAGGATGACATAGGTATTCGAGGTTGATGTAGCGCACTGCTCTTGGGGCCACCACAGCCAAGGCACGTTAAGGGGAGGGAGGTAAGGAGAAGCGAACCAGTGAAGCAGCAATGTGTCGGATGTTGCCAACCGTGCGCTATGTTATGCTATTGGCCACAAGTCCACACCACACCACCACCACCACCCAACCTCCACCTCCTCACCCCAGCCGCCTCCTATCTCCCCATCGCATCACCAAGCGTCCACTCCGTATGCTGATTTAGGGTGTTGCTTTAGAGCCACATTCATATGAACTTATGGAGGGTCTTTTGGTGGAAAGCACGAAGGGTAAGCACCACTAACCCCTCATAAATTTACTCGAGAGCATTCGTAAGTGTGTGAGAAGCCTCATTTGCTCCAATGTAGTTGTCAGGGAATAGCACACACACACACACACACACACACACACATACGTAATATATATATATATATATATATATATATATATATATATATATATATATATATATATATATATATATATATATGAATAAAGCTCATCATCTGTTGAAGGCGTAACTGAATATTTTCCCCATCGTCCGTTCATACATATTACCTAATACCATAAAGAGATTATATTGCATAATTCCTCCTCCTACACCCCCCCCCCAACACACACACACACACACACACACACACCCTCCTCGAGGCAAAGCGTTCATGCACACGATAAGAGACCTTCAGCTGGGTTTTAAATGGCTTTGCGTCGCGCTTGTGGATAAGGCATGTAGTGAGCTCCCACGAGTCGGGTTTTAAGGCAGGAAGACACAGACTGGGGCCTCTGACCCACCCTGTACAGGGGAGACACAACTTCGTCTCCCGACTCACCCTGTACAGGGAAGATATAATTTCGTCTCCTGACCCACCCTGTACAGTGAAGACACAACTTCGTCTCCCGACCCACCCTGTACTACACGCCTGTATCTACGAACCTACGAACTAATATCTGGTCCTTCTCAACCCACCTCGGTATGCTGTCTCAAATCCACGTATGGTTGGTGGTGGTCGAGAGAGAGAGAGAGAGAGAGAGAGAGAGAGAGAGAGAGAGAGAGAGAGAGAGAGAGAGAGAGAGACTGTAATATCTCGCCCACGACACAGGGCGTAGCCTGGCAGCAACACAAGAGCAATGAAACAACTACCCACCACAACTGAACAACTACACATTACGTCTACGTCTGTCACTACCACCGCTGTGACCTGGTACCATCACTGTGACCTGGTACCACCAGTGACCTGGTATCACCACTGTGACCTGGTATCATCACTGTGACCTGGTACCATCACTGTGACTTGGTGCCAATCACTGTGACCTGGTACCACCACTGTGACCTGGTACCACCACTGTGACCTGGTATCACCGCTGTGACCTGGCACCACCACTGTGACCTGGCACCACCACTGTGACCTGGTACCATCACTGTGACCTGGTACCATCACTGTGACCTGGTACCATCACTGTGACCTGGTACCATCATAGCAGGTCCATGAGTGAACTTGGAAGAGCCGTATGGCGACTGACCGCAAGCGTCTACCTCCCAGACCACCTCACCATCCTTAGTCAAACGAGAGGAGTTTTGTTTTCCTTTTGTTTACACATTACGTTCCGATACTTAACGACGTCTCACTGTGATAACATCCCAGTGAAAATCCACGTCAGGTGGTGAACGACGCATGCGTACAGTCACGGTAAACGAGGCGCTGTATCATCGCCAATGGAAGGAGAAGAGTCTCATCGCTTCAAGAGAATTCCATCTTTCCCTCACTGCTTCGTGGAGCGCGCGGTCTTGAAGATGCGGTATCGCCTTAAAATGGGTCATGGGGACTGAATAGTAATAATCCAATTGTGTGTCTGGGAAAAAAAAAGATTAAGATGAAGGCGTCGTGAAGATTTTTAAGGAAAACAAGGGTGTTATTAAGTCGGCAATGAAGCTATCTTAGTGATATTAAAGGTATGTGAAGATCAGGGTGTACTAAGCGTACGTGAAGATGAGGGTGTACTTGATAAAGTCTAACGAACACAAAGTGATCCAGGCTTGGGTTCGATGCCAGCTGCAAGCTTGCAATGAGGCTGAACTTAGTACTACCAAGGGTAATGTGAAGTTAGGCCGGAAATGAGGGTAACTTAGTAAAGTTATGGGTATTGTGAAGGTAAGGTTACAGTGAAGATGTGGGGTACAGTGAAGATACGGGTGCAATGGAGAATATAGTGAACCTAGCTTAGTGAAGGTCACATTACAGTGAAGATGAAGGTGTAGTGAAGAAGATCATAGTGAATTCGATAAGGTCGCACTTGAAAGAAGTTAAGGGTATTGTGAATCCAGGCTGGCCTTCAAGCTATCTTAGTAAAGATAAGGATATTGTGAAGATAAGGGCACAGTGGAGTACAGCGAACCTATCTTGATTAAGATAGGAGTATCGTATTGATGATGGCGTTGTGCAGAATACAATCAATACAACAAGGATCGAAGTCAGGTTTAAAAGGGCGCCCTTCGACTGCTCTCGAAGCTGTTGCAATAAAACTAGGGTCAGGAGGAGAGTTGCCCCTGGGGACAGAGGGCAAAGAGTCCTGCCTACGTATCACCTGCGTGGCGCAGAAGGCGATGTAGAAGGGAGGGAGGCGTCGGAGTTAGAGATCTTCCCCTCCTGTGATACTTTCCAAATGAAGGAACAGAGAAAGTAGACAAGCGAGGGATTTTTGTCTTTAAGCCTCAGTCATCTGTTCTGAACGCTGTAGATACCTCGTTCACGTGACCTACCCGAGGTCATGCCTTCATCAATGGACGGAAAGGAGTAGAGTCAAGCTGAGGAACCTCTCGCTCCAAAAGAGGCCATTATTTTCTTGCTCTCGACGGCCGAGGCGAAGCGTTGTAGCCGCAGGAGTTTTATGAAGGGGATCCTGGCGTTGCATACTTAATCCTCTCTCTCTCTCTCTCTCTCTCTCTCTCTCTCTCTCTCTCTCTCTCTCTCTCTCTCTCTCATAGAGGACCGAGTTATAATCTTCATCTCCACCAGCCATGCGACAAGGGAGGACCTGGTCCCCCCCCACCACCACCATTCATGGCAAGGTTGTCTCTCTCTCTCTCTTTTTCTTTTTTCTTTTTTTTTTCATTCTGGCACTCCGCCATCCACGTACATGCCACCTCTTTCCCTGTCATCACCACCACGTTTGGCACTTAAGAGAACTTCATACTTCGTGGCTCCTGACATCCTCCCTCATGGCTGTCAGTTTACGACGCTATGATTCACCTCAACTCAGGCACTCTGTCCTCCTTGAACCTGGCACTGCGCTCCTCCTCAAACCTGGCACTTTATGATCTTAAAAATCTAATATCTTACCATTTCTTTGAACTTGGTGCCGTGTTATACAACTCTGGCAGTGGAAAGGTATATCCTTATAGGGTAGCGCTCTGAGGTCATCCTCAGGTATGGCAAGGTGAGGTCATCCTTAGGTATGGCAAGGTGAGGTCATCCTCAGGTATGGCAAGGTGAGGTCATCCTTAGGTATGGCAAGGTGAGGTCATCCTCAGGTATGGCAAGGTGAGGTCATCCTCAAGTATGGCAAGGTGAGGTCATCCTCAGGTATGGCAAGGTGAGGTCATCCTCAGGTATGGCAAGGTGAGGTCATCCTCAGGTATGGCAAGGTGAGGTCATCCTCAGGTATGGCAAGGTGAGGTCATCCTCAAGTATGGCAAGGTGAGGTCATCCTCAGGTATGGCAAGGTGAGGTCATCCTCAGGTATGGCAAGGTGAGGTCATCCTCAAGTATGGCAAGGTGAGGTCATCCTCAGGTATGGCAAGGTGAGGTCATCCTCAGGTATGGCAAGGTAAGGTCATCCTCAGGTATGGCAAGGTGAGGTCATCCTCGAGTATGGCAAGATGAGGTCATCCTCGAGTATGGCAAGGTGAGGTCATCCTCAGGTATGGCAAGGTGAGGTCATCCTCGAGTATGGCAAGGTGAGGTCATCCTCGAGTATGGCAAGGTGAGGTCATCCTCAGGTATGGCAAGGTGAGGTCATCTTCATACTCGGTGATCTGTAACTCTTAAATCCCAGAGAAGCTGTGGTGGACCTGTTCATAGATAGCGGTTTGTGACTCCAACAGACTTGGTTCAGAATAATTGTCCTCATAAATGGCGCTATGGCCTCATTAATGGCACCATGGCCTCATAAATGGCACCATGGCCTCATAAATGGCACCATGGCCTCATAAATAGTACTATGGCCTCATAAATGGCACCATGGCCTCATAAATGGCACCATGGCCTCATAAATAGTACTATGGCCGCATAAATGGCACTATGGCCTCATAAATGGTACTATGGCCTCATAAATGGTACTATGGCCTCATAAATGTGACTATGGCCTCATAAATGGCACAATGGCCTCATAAATGGCACTAAGGCCTCATACACGGCGCTCTGTAAAACTCACACTACTCATTTTCTTATCCTTGTCACACTCCATATCTTTAGACCTATCCACACTTGCTTACATGCTGTCAATCTTAACACTTCACACTATGTAAATCCCGTTCTTATTCTGTACAATGATCCTTCGCTGTATTTCTCACACTGTAATCACTGTAATCCTTGAACCTGTCATATCCTAGTCCACCTCACAGTCTGTAATCCACCTCATACTTGACTATGTATGATCACGTCACATCTATGCCTATACATATCTTGTACACCGGAGGCAACGCAGTCTATGTATGATGACAAAGACTCTGCGTCACTGAGACACAAACACACACAGATCACCAAGTCCCCTGGAGTGGCCGGGGGAGCCCTCACCAATGGCCAGGGTTAAAGTCTACGGTCGTCCATCGCTTCATATAAGCTCGTAATTCTGTGGCTGTGTTGATGTGAGGGTCGTGGCCACAGTGTAGGTGTGTCAAGCGTTTGTGTAATCTATTCGTTGTCAGATACCAGTGTGTACGGTGTGAGGCAGGAGTGAATCATTCCTGGGTGTGCGTTTGTTCGTCGTGTTTGTAGATGTGTGTGTGTCTGTGTGTGTGTGTGTTGTCACTGTCCTTGCTTCCGCAGCCGTGTTGGTTCTTACGTCTATAGATGCTAATGTCATAACAGATGAGGTGGGTCAGTGTACGCATGCTATAGTCGCATGTGTCTGTCAAGAATGTTCAGAATTAAAATGACAACTGTGGACGCGACCGACCTGATTCTGCTGATGTATCAGCCAATAACTAGCCACGAACCTTTCCACTGAGGAATCGGTGAGAGAGAGAGAGAGAGAGAGAGAGAGAGAGAGAGAGAGAGAGAGAGAGAGAGAGAGAGAGAGAGAGAGAGAGAGAGAGAGAGAGAGAAAACGAGACTCATAATAAGGAGTCGTCAAAATCCTCAGAAGGGGACCACGTGAGGTAAGAAGGCGTGTGTCACTGTGCGAAAATCCAGCGAATTGTGCAACGCTTGCGAAAACCCCAAGTGATCCCGTTACTCCAGCAACGGTGCTCACATCCCTAGGTGAATCACCTCCAAACAACTGCCCCCCGGCCTCCATGCCTCACACTGCACCACTTGACCAGACCAGGGGAGGAGGAAGACCTGGGCGCTACCTCCGACTCTCTTCCCATCGTCAGCGCTGCTGGAGAGCTGGTCGACGTGATCCCAAAGAACCACAAAATGATGATTTAGGAATAGTTACTGTAATCGCCCCATTTCCCCTCCACCGATGCACAGGGGAAATCTTTTCTTTTAAGCCACTTAGAGTCGACACTGGCAACCACACTCGCGACTCCAGTGATCTAAGTTCCAAGCGTTGCGAAAGGAGAACAGAAATGAAAAAGACATTGGAGTTGAATCCCACATCTCGAGCGAGGCGTCCTCTATACGGCAACTATCTGTACTCCCTCAAGTGGATCACAGGTCCAAGGAAATAGGGTAGACTCATCCCAAGTCTTCATAGCGTAAGACCTTCATGAAATATAGACGATGGACGCAAGTCCCCAAGGTGTGTCGAACACCTACATCACTGCCATGCACAATACACACACACACACACACACTCACCCTTAGGCAATAGCCCTCTTACAGTGTATCTAATACACTCGCCCGGGGCAAAAAACGTGAGCAAGTGGGATAAGATAACTCAAACTCACCCGAGCTTCTGCTTAAGCAGGAACTATACTTACATAAGGAGGAATAACAACATCGTAGTCACTACACGGTCTCTCCATTTAACTCCAGCTCCACCTCTGAGTGACGTCCAGACTCGTACAATAAATAAAACAGTTTGGCCATCAGGAGACGAGAGAAGACGATACGGTCGTGTTGGCGCGCGTTCTGAAAGACGACTGAATCTTGACAACACCGACAGGAAAGACTCAACCAAAGGAAATCAACGCTGACAAGGTGAGGGACGAGATTAGGCTCTTGCCTCTACACCAAGTGGTCATGTCACAAGACCTTGGGAATATCTAATATGTTCCTGGGACACACTGTAGCTCCCATCCTAACACTTTGGACACACTGTAACTCTCATCCTCAAACTCAGACACGAATTATCTCTCATCCTGACATTCATACATACCTTACCTCCTCCCTCACACTCGGACACGCAGTGGCTCTACTCCTAACGTTCGAACACACGGGAAGTCTGACCCCACAACCCCCTTCACACATGGACATAGGGACATTCACCCACAACATAAATACAGCTGGAAATATATCAGTTGATTGCCTATTACCCCACCAGGGCTTCGGATGTATGATTCCTACATCACCTAATGTATGTGATGTACCTATCCATAGCTTTCCTATTCTCAAGACAGCCACGCTCCTCCCTCCACAATCTCACCAGCCTCCCTCCACAGCTCCTCCCACCTCCTTCCGTCCCTCCACAACCCCATCCACCACCCTACACATCTCCACAAACTCTCCCACCTCTCTCCACCTCTCCACAACCCCTCCCACTTCCCTCCATCCCTCCACAACCCATCCCTACTCCCTACACAATCCCTCCGACCTCCCTCCGCCCCTCCACAACCCTTCATTTTTCCTCCACACCTCCAGAACCCCTCCCACCTCCCTCCATAAACCCCTCCCACCTCCCCCCACTCCCTCTACAACCCCTCCCACCTCCCTCCACAGCCCCTCCTACCTCCCTCCACAACCCCACCCGCCTCCCTCATAACCCCACCCGCCTCCCTTCATAACCCCATCTTTTTTCTCACCACACTGCTCGAGTTCCAAGGTCGATCTTGAGCATCTGCAGTCAGTTTATGCATCATCAAGTCTCGCGTGTGTGTGTGTGTGTGTGTGTGTGTGTGTGTGTGTGTGTGTGTGTGTGTGTGTGTGTGTTTGCTTGTTTGTCAGGGTGGGAGGCTGTGTGTGCGTATGTGTGTGATTACTGTTTGTGTATTATGAGGAAAGACTTTTACCCTTGTGTTGCCCCGTCTCACAATCTTGTTTATATGTACCGTGTCTTTACACACACACACACACACACACACACACACACACACACACACACACACACACACACACTAGCCATTTATCGACCAGCCCCGATGGAGGGGATGAACACCCGGGTTGGACTTGGGCCGAGTGCCAATGCCGAGGATTCGAACCCACGCGGGTGCGATCCTGCGCTGACCCGTGCTGACTCATGGTCAGTAACGGTAACCACTAAGCCACGGAGGCCCGTGTGTGTGTGTGTGTGTGTGTGTGTGTGTGTGTGTGTGTGTGTGTGTGTGTGTGTAGGTCTGACTCAAGGGAATGAGGAAAGTGCAGCAACTCATCAACGAAAACGAAGAAGGAAGTTGCAATGCGCTCACCGGGAAACGGCGTAGCTGGGGCTGCACTACCAGGCGCTACCTGAGGTAAAGAATGGATATAAACGAACAAATTATTGAAGGAAGTGTGTAGTTATGCCCGTCCTTATTTCCACACTAGTCTAGCGCGTAGCGACAACCGCATGTCTTGCCCCTGTTCAACTATACTGTTCCTCTCCGCCGCTCCTCCTTTCTCATAATTACGAGTTGGAAGAGCATCAGAATATGACGAGCTACGAGCCGAAATCTTCCTCTAACAAGTTTCTGTAGTTCCCCTATGCATGTTTCTCATATCTCAGTTTCTTTTCCGTCCTTGTACGCCATGTCCCGCCTTGGCGAGGTAGCGCCAAGAACAGGCGTGGAAAGGCTTAGCTCACATCCATTCTCTAGCCGAAACCACAGCTCCCTATCCACAACCAGACCCCACAGACCTTTCCATAGTTTACCTCGGACGTTGCATATGCCCTGGTTCAGTCCAATGACAGCACGTCACCCCCTGTAAACCACATCGTGATTTTTCTCTTTTTCTCTGTCATTTGTTCCAAGCAGTTTTCTCCCGATCTCACTCACTATCATGAATGACCCTTGCTGAGATAAATAAACATTTAGAACATTATTCTTTTTACCTTCCAGCTGCTGCAAGACCATTTTCTCGTGTTTTTGCTGAGAAGGCACGGCAAATGAATGCCCAAACAAGGCCATCTCAACACTATATACAACTACTCATTGTATCGACCAACCCCAAGGAAAGGATGAATAGCTGGGTTGATTGTGAACCGACTGTCGCAACCAGCATTGGAACCTGTGAGAACCCGTCCCCAGGGCGAGCCTGTGAATGCGTCATGGTCAGCAACGCTAACCGCTACACCACGAAGGATCGCACATTACCATGCATCTCTCCCTCCCTCCCTCGAGGACTGCAGAGCAAAGTTGCTCCATCCTTCATCAACCCCTCGTCTCACTATGCCCAAAGGTGTGTGGGTGAGTGTGACGTGTCGTGCCAACGAACTGATTTTTATCAAGACGATCACCTAATACTTGTAGATTTGTCATAAACTGGAGGAAAAAACAGATTAAGATAAAAGATACGAGATTGTCATTGAATATGTGTTTACTCTGTCCTTCACCCATGAGCGAATGCCAAATTAGTGCTTGAGTGAACGCCAAGAATATAAACATAATAAAACAAAATACGATAACATGGGAAACACGTCAAATGCAAGCGAGGGGAGGATCTCCAATCCACAGCTAATAACATGTTCCTTATTCCACGAGTCATATTTCTCTCTTGGCAGATGAGATGGGGAAGATTCGCTCCACCCTAGCCAGCCTGATGGCTGAGCCACTTTATCTCTGACAAGCTGGTGTCCGTCCGAGTTTCCTTCTTGTTATTCATTTGTACAACACAGGGAGGGAGTTCCACACTCGGGGAGGTCCCTCCAAATCTCTCGAACTTTCTCTACCATTATAGAACTTTTATAGAACTTTTATAAACTCTTTTTTTTTCGGGTATATTGTCAGGATTCACAGTTTCATCAAGCAGTGGACTCCACCCAAACATTACCGTACTCTATTTACTTTAGCAGCGCCTCTTTACGTATGACACGCTTCACTAATTCCTTGTTATGGTCTCTGGTTCGTTTTGTCCTTCCAACTTTCGTCCTGTTCACTGACAACATCTTCAAGCTGGTTTAGTCATCTAAAGGTTTTGATCAAGTCTCCCCTAACTCCTCTTTCCCATCGTGGGCAAATGCACGTGCTCTCACTGTAACTCGCCTGTCTCATTTCAAGTAACGACGGGGACTGTACAAGGGATGATTTTAACCCTCTGGAAACCATCCTGGTCTATGGACATAGAGGCAGTGAGTGGCTTTCTGTCATCATCATTTGTGGTGGATTAGCCCCTCAGACATTCTCCCTGGCACTGATAATTTGGGATATGTCTCAGTAATTCACTAGGTGTGTAATTATTATTTCTGACTGTGGCATCATTACTACACTTACTTCATTTAAATCTAAGTGGAGAGTAACCCTCTTTTCAGCAGAGCGTTGTAACGAAGAAGGTAACACATTGGTTTGTTTCTCGCTTACTCGACTCCCTCCTGGGGCAATGATCTTGGCGTTTCGAATGACTATTTATCGTTACGGCTAAGAGGCAAGTGGCAAGGACGACCTGCTGAGTTTGGTGTGGGATGGGGTATTTTTTCCCCCTCCCTCTGAGTGAGCCAGCCAGTCAGTCAGTCATTCATCTCCCGCAGACTTGGTGATAATTCTCGTTTCCATCAGGCGCACTTTTGATGGTAGATTTCCATGTGTCCTGGACCTCATATACCACACCTTGGTCCCCACCAAGTCCCCATCAGTTCTGTTATTGATGAATGTTACATGCCTGAAGGCTGTCTGGGGGACCCCCATTTGCTAGAATATATATATTTTCTGCAATCTTGTACTGGACCATTCAATGTTTTTGTCGTCTTTTTCTTACCCGATGCTCTTGCTGTGTCGTACTTCTGTCTTCGCTTCACACTCCTGCCGGAGATCTTTACTGTGTTGGTGTACGGCGCGTGCCTACCCATGGGTGTGGGCGTCTGTCAGTGTATGGATGAAGCTGTGTCTACCCTCTTCAACTTCCTAAGTGAGGGATGGCTATGCTGGCAAGGTTCGCTGTTGTCTCTGCTACTCCTACCCTTTCACATCCCGAGTCTAATGCCCTATCTACCTCTTCAATAGATCGTCAGCCATCATACAGAGCTCTATATGGTTAGGTTAGGTTGTTATAAGTTCAGATCTATGTACTACTTCTACAAGCTGAGGCTAAGCTTGCCCAGATATATGTACTACTACAAGCTGAGGTCAAGCTTGCCCAGATCTATGTACTACTACTACAAGCCGAGGTCAAGCTTGCCCAGATCTATGTACTACTTCTACAAGCTGAGGTCAAGCTTGCCCAGATATATGTACTACTGCTACAAGCTGAGGTCAAGCTTGCCCGGATATATGTACTACTGCTACAAGCTGCGGTCAAGCTTGCCCGGATATATGTACTACTGCTACAAGCTGCGGTCAAGCTTGCCCGGATATATGTACTACTGCTACAAGCTGCGGTCAAGCTTGCCCGGATATATGTACTACTTCTGCAAGCTGAGGTTAAGCTTGTCCAGACATATGCACTACTTCTACAAGCTGAGGTTAAGCTTGTCCAGACATCTTAACCCCATTTATTACAAGAGAGAATAGAGCCAAGTGGTGGGGGGCACACAAGCAGCCAGTTCTCAGGAGTAAAAACCAAAGTAATATCGATAGAAGAGGGAGAGTGAGCTAACACTGCAGCGTAGGGCAAACGGGTCTAGTCCTGAAATTAGCTTAGGACAGTTATAAGTCGGACCGCTTTCGACTCAACTCTGTCAAGTAAGGCTACAGAGCTACGAACCACCCTAGATGTGAAAGCAGGACTCCATACAAGGACGAATCAGTCCTTTGTATGAACGAAGCAACTGTTCGAAAGAAATTTCGACACCTCAACAGGACTCCCAGTTTCTAAGAGGCAGACTTGGCTATTTCCGTAATGTGGGGTTTCCAAGAAAGAGTGGATGGTTACGGTAATACCAAGGATGAACACTGATTCAAGAACTGAAATAATAGGAGTGTCGGGAACTAATGGTAATTTATATGGCCTTTGAAAGACGACCTTTTGCTGCCTTAAAATGGCCTGCAGGAACATTGTGGGGTAACGTGGAATTACGAAGGATTCTGGAGGACCTACAGCTAAAACCTGGAATTTCCTGGCGTGACATTTCGGCCGTGAAGGAGTAAGAAGCAAACACATAAATGGCCCTCGAGACCATGGTGTTGTAGCTCAAACTCTTACCCAGATTCTGAAGTGTCAACACCCAAACTTCGTGGGCCTATAGAGATGCCACGGCTCAGCGATGAAAACAGGTAACGCACAACTGCACCGGTGCTTAAAAATATCCTGTAGACTCACGGACGCCAGCGTTTAATCTCTAAGTCCATTCGTGTTTCACTCCGTACCCGAGACCACTACAGAGCAAGGTCAGAGGGTCGGCAACCCTTCTCCAGCTCATGTTCCCACACTAACAACTCTGGATAAGGTTCCTTCTATGACATCTTGGCGCACTAGTGTCGGTCGCTAACCGATCGTACTCTCCAGGGTACAGTACCGAAGCTCTCGGTGTATCTCTCTTCTGCTTCTACGAAGACCTATAATCTCCCATTAGACTCAGCTTCGACCCCGTGAATGAATCACTGATCGATACATTGTTGATTCAGAAGCGCAAACACGCGCGCATTGGCAACAAAAATAGAGCACTAATATATATATATATATATATATATATATATATATATATATATATATATATATATATATATATATATATATATATACACCGCGTGTGTGGACGGGAAGTTGCCTGATATTTACTCAGAGAGAAATTTAGTGGTCATGCCCATCGCTCATCCACGGGGACGGCTTCGCTACAGCTGGCAGTAGGTGGAACTGGGAGCAGCCCCTCACAGAGTGCTGTGGACTTGGGTAGAGTGGGTGTGTCGGGTACGGTGCGAAGGAACCTGTCCTCCGAGCGCCTCTTGAAGACATCAACAGATACACCGAGGAAGGGGCGGGCCTCTGATGCTGTTTTGGCAGGCTGTTCAGGAGGAGGAGGAGGAGGAGGAGGAGATGCGGTCTCAGATGCCGTACTTGGTCCACCCCACTCCTCCTTGCGTCCTGAGGTGGTGGACTGGCGCATGTGCACACTACCTGTTCTTAGGTTTGTATGGACGGTGGCTCCTCCCTTCCCTGGTGGCGGGGTCAGGTTGGCTTGCAAGGTCCTCAGGTATACCTCCTCCTCATCAATGACGGTCGCAGTTTGTCTGAGCATTTCACAATGGTTTCTCGAACTAGGTCAGATATCCTTATCATTCTCTAGATCATAAAAAGGCATAGACCTTTATCTGTGTGATTGTGGTGGGTCTTAAATGGCATTCTTCACGTAAAAATCTGTGCAACGTGTTCATTAAAAGGCGTAGGCCTTGATCTATGTGATTGTGGTGGGTCTTAAATGGCATTCTTCACGTAAAAATCTGTGCAACGTGTTCATTAAAAGGCATAGACCTTTATCTATGTGATTGTGATGGGTCTTAAATGGCATTCTTCACGCAAAAAATCTGTGCAACGTGTCTTAAAAGGCAAACATGAATACAATGTCTCCAATGCAACCACCACAATAAATCGTAAACATGAAGCCTGCTGCATGCAAAGTGTAAACTTATCCATCAAACATCTGGACACAACGAAGACTTGAAGACAGTCTTACAATACACCATAGAGCCACTGACCCATTCAAGGCCAGGGAGAGATGATGAGCAATTCTGTTGTTCAGCATCTGACTGGCATACGATTACCACTTGTCTTCTCCTCCAAACCAAAGACTTAATGAACTTTAAGATGAAGTTTAGGAAAAGGAGAATTACAGTTAATTCCTCCCACTCTCAGAATCATTCACATCATCTTAAGACGGAAGATGGAAATAATTCATTTAATAACCTTTTTTCCAAAACGTATCTTTCGCACATCCTAAAATCCACTCACACACACACACACACACACACACACACACACACACAACAGAGGAACGCTCATTGCAGGACCAATCCATTCGTGAAGAGGTACAAAAACCATTCTCTGAAAGACGTAATTCCATCGCTGGTCCTGAGCATCTGTATGATCCGCTGGGTACACACGTAGATTGACCCAATAGTGTGAGATATGTACCCTCGTGGCCGTCCATAAGGATGGTACACATGAGGTGTGATGTATGCTCACGCCCCCCGTCCAAGTTCCACCAACACCAGCCTGTATGCAGTGGCAAGGACTTCGTACCACGAATGGAATCACTTACTTTCTGTAGCGAAGAGATACTCTGTTTCTGACCACAGTTCTTAACCATGAGGCTTCCTGAGCATACAGATAAAAGACTTCCCCCCTGAGTGTTGCACTAGAATTCAGCACTAAAAGATAATGAAATATAAACTCCAGCTTTTCACTTGAGGGTGAGTATGGCCGCATGACTCTCCATCAAGTCTTGACAGCATACCTGAACCCACTGTGATCCTCTGAAGGTCAGGCAATAATTAATTCTGTGTAAACCAGCGGATCCACGGTATGTCCAGCAATGCTCACAACTCAACGACGTCATCTAACAACGGAATTATATCGTTCTAATATTGCCACTAGAAAAAAAAAATAATGCCACCACAGACGTCATCTAACAACGGAATTATCGTTCTATCATTGCCACTAGAAAAAAAAATGCCACCACAGAATTCAGGCTAAGATATCACAGGCAGCGTGAAGACATGGACCGAGCTTCATTTTCCACTGAAATACGTTGAAGGCAACATTCAAAGACGAGTGACGTAAGGTGGAAATGGGGTAACGCAAGGATCTGCACTGGAGCCTCTTTTGTTTGTGTTCAGGACATAAGGACTGAAGTTGAAAGGTCTCCCAATGACATCAAATTCTTGTACGGTCATCAGACCAGTCGCTGATAGCTCTCTATACCAGAGAGACTTAAGAACGGAACTGTTAACGGAAAATGAATCATACAACTTCAGGTGGGAAAAACGGGAAACGTTAATGCGTGCAAGACATAATAAGGATGACCGTCTGTGCTTCCAGGTAAGGAATAAAAGTGGACGTGATCCACGCGAGGAGAATAGTGGCTTCCCAAATGGATGAACGCACATATACAGATAGCAGGAGGCAAAGAGACCCAGTAGCAGTACTTCTGGTGGGGCGCCGAGGTCATGGATGAAGAGAGCATTCTCTGGTTGCTATAACATCCAATGCCCTTAAGTGTTCAGGTGTCTGAAAAAGCGAAAAGAGAATGGTAACACATAATTCCCCTCCGACCCTGCAGAAAACGTCCAGACACACGAACTGAAAATTAGTTCAAGAACCTCATCCGCCAAGTGCTTGAACATCAACTGAAAATTTGGAGTAAACCTGACCATCAGTGTGTAGCGGACGCTGAACATACAACTGTAGAGAACTGGTTGAGAAGAATATCTTTTCCAGGAGATTCGAACATGGGATTTAATAAAAGAGATATGAGGGATGTTCACAGTAAAGCCATGGGACTCATACTAAGGAGAGAGGGCGTTAACTGCCGACAGATCCAGACCAGTCGTATAATAAGAGAGACAAGAAAATCTGACGGGAAAAGAATTATGGTCCACAGTCAAACAAACTTCTTGATTCAAAACTGTGACAGCTGTGGAGTGTCTGAGATGAGGAGCCACTGGGAGCGAGAGAATAACGGTAAATACTTTGGTGAAAAGAGGGGAAGTATCGAAAGTCTTAAGAAAGATGTAGTGTGGCAAGGAACCTGTATCTTTATCAAACAAATGGCTGTTTCCCGACTCCCGACAGACTGCAACGTGCTCCTACCTCCAGGACCATTAAATTCACTTCCCTCACCATCCTATCCATAAAAAGAAAAATAGCCATGGTAACAGCTCCCACCCCTGCGGTAGACCTAGTTTCACCTGGAACCATTCACCCTCTTCTCTTCCTACGCGCACACACTCTCTTGATAAAAACTCTTCACTGTCTCTAGCAGCTTTCCTTCCACACCATATATTCGCAATACCTGTCACAGAACATCTATCTACCCATCATATCATACGCCCTCCCTCCATACCCCACAAGATAGGTGTCCACTATCCTCTCCTCCCCATGTAGCAGAGTCCACTATCCTCCCTCCCCCATATGGTAGAGTCCACTTCCCTCCCTTCCCCAATATGGTAGAGTCGACTACCCTCCTTCCCCCTTATAGTAAAGTCCACTTCCCTTCCTCCCCCATACGGCAGAGTCTACTACCCTCCCTCCACCATGGGGCAGAGTCCACCACCGCCCTCTCTCATAGGGCAGAGTCCACCACCGCCCTCTCTCATAGGGCAGAGTCCACCACCGCCCTCTCTCATAGGGCAGAGTCCACCACCGCCCTCTCTCATAGGGCAGAGTCCACCACCGCCCTCTCTCATAGGGCAGAGTCCACCAACGCCCTCTCTCATAGGGCAGAGTCCACCAACGCCCTCTCTCATAGGGCAGAGTCCACCAACGCCCTCTCTCATAGGGCAGAGTCCACCACCGCCCTCTCTCATAGGACAGAGTCCGCCACCGCCCTCTCTCATAGGGCAGAGTCCACCACCGCCCTCTCTAGTAGGGCAGAGTCCACCACCGCCCTCTCTCATAGGGCAGAGTCCACCACCGCCCTCTCTCATAGGATAGAGTCTACCCTCCCTCCCTCCCTCCCTCGCTCCCTCCCTCATACGGCAGAGTCCACCACAACCTCTGGTCGTCAGGGGAGAGATAAGTACAACGTTGGGCCCAGCGATGCACCCGACCCTCGAGTACATCACTGTAACTACGAGGGTATGATCGGTGCCCCGTGACGGGGGCCCGAGCAGGAAATTCTTCAGGAGTCTACAGAATGTGTGTGTGTGTGTGTGTGTGTGTGTGTGTGTGTGTGTGTGAGGGAGGTAGCCCATGTGTGTATGTGTGTGTGTGTGTGAGGGAGGTAGCCCATTTGTGTGTGTGTGAAGGAGGTAGCCCATGTGTGTATGTGTGTGTGTGTGAGGGAGGTAGCCCATGTGTGTGTGTGTGTGTGTGTGTGTGTGTGTGTGTGTGTGTGTGTGTGTGTGTGTGTGTGTGTGAGGGAGGTAGCCCATGTGTGTGTGAGAGAGAAAGGGAGTTAGCCCACCGGCATGACAACACACAGACACACGGAACATACGAGGGATCTAATATCGTTCGAAATGCGATGGGGGACGTTTACTCTGACATCTGTATATCCCAGTTGTCTTAGCTGAGGGCGTGGATGTCATGTGACATCTGTATCCCCATCCGGGGACTATCAGAAGACGTTTGGCCCAGCGGGAGGAGGCTTCACCTGAAGACATCAGCTGTTGGCGTCAGTGGAGCAAGGATCTAGTGTTGTGCTGTACTGTTCGTCTTATGATATGAGCGTCATCTGATTTCAAGAGTCTATGTCCAGAGTATAATATCCTCTAAGAACGTTTCGCTTCAGGGGAATCCAAATGTCCCTGCCACTGAATGTAGCGAAACCTTAGGGCTGTAGGAGCCCCTGGGAAATATATATATATATATATATATATATATATATATATATATATATATATATATATATATATATATATATATATATATATATCGTTTGGTACATCTAAACCAGAATCTACCGTTCAACCCTTGGGTTGTAAGTGTTGCCAGTTTCCGTGCATGTTGATGATGTAGGTGTGGAGGCGAGCGCGGACTGCCTGCCAAGTGTTCCAGGAGAGAGAGAGAGAGAGAGAGAGAGAGAGAGAGAGAGAGAGAGAGAGAGAGAGAGAGAGAGAGCCCAGCCTCCTGCAGGATCGTCTGCCGTAGTGTTTACTTGATAGCCTAACACCTCTTGCTTGCTCCGGGGAGGATGAATCATGATTATCAAGATGGTGTTATCTTCACTGATCCGTGGTGTTAGGTTGGGCGCGGGTGTGTGATATATATATATATATATATATATATATATATATATATATATATATATAAGAACGACGATTCGACACGAAGGGCGGTATGAGTCAATGTGCGCCTAGGCGGACCCCAGCTCCATGGTGGAAAGATTTAGGGCAGCGGACCCATGCCCAACCCACCTTAACCGCTGCTCCTACCCTACTTACACACACACACACACACACACACACACACACACACACACACACACACACACACGATATTATGAATGCTGACAATATGCAAAGGTTTAAAAAGTTGTATGATGATAAATTTCAAGCACTGGGCCCCATGAATGTAGAAGTCCCTCCCTGTCTTACGTACAGATAACTAATCACACACACACACACACACACACACACACACACACACACACACACACACACTTGGGGTTTCTCCACACCATAATTATTTGCCTTTTTTCTTTTTTTTACAGAACCAACGAGAGGATTTCCTCTGACCAGGGACGTTCATAACTTCACAATTCACTGAAGTTCTTCTCACATGATCAAAACTTCATGAAGTTCAGTAATTGTTTTGTTCCTATGATTAACATTTTCTCGTTTCTGTAATAATCTCATCATAAGAATCATTTGTCATTTTATCAAAGTATGCAACATGACTTTACACTCTATTTTCCATTTTATCACAGTGCGCAATGTTGCTTTTCATTCATAGTTTCATTTATTAAATTATACAATATAATCTTACACTCTCTGTATTTCATTCACCTTATGACGGTATACATTCTAAATGTCATTCATTTCGTCAAAGTATACAAAATAATTAAACTGTCTAAATTCCAATCATTTCATCAAAGTGTCCTACATAATCATACATTATAATCATCAACTCTATCAAAGTTTGAAATATATTTCTATACCTTGTTCCATTCATCTTATCAAAGTATATAATATAACGTATAATCTAAGTTTCAATTATCACAGTATGCAATATACCAACGTTTCATTTATCTTATCAAAGTATAAGATATAATTCATAACCTAAGTTACAATCATGACAGTATAACCTATGAACTAAGGTTCAATTATCTAATCAAAATATACAAAATAACTTATAATAATCCACGTTTCAATTATAATAATCCAAGTTTCAATTATCAAACGTATACAAAATAACTTATAATAATCCAAGTTTCAATTATCAAACGTATATAACTTATAATAATCCAAGTTTCACTTATCAAAAGTATACAACTTTACAACCTTATTCTCATTTGTTCAGCAACACTAAGATCACTTGCACAGCAAAGTCACCAAAGGCACCATCAAGACATGATACTTCCGGGTTAGCACCAGTTAGCCGGACTAGGCCACTGCAACCCTTCCACTCAATCCACTTTCTTCCTCCACTTATGGGGAGCCACTGTTCTTCCTCCACTTTACGAAGAGTTACCCTGTACCCCTTCCTACACGACCAGGTACCATGTCCTTTCATCGCTAAACAAGTCTTATATACCCCAGCGTTCATGAGGAAGGTCCTGTGTGTTACACCACTTATCTCAACAATGATCCACAATCAACCAAAAACACAGAACACGTTCGACCTACGTCCTACGGTGAACGTGGCAGGGTTCAGGCACCATCTCCTTCAGTAAGAAGTCCCAGAGGTTGAGTTGTGAGGCTGAGGTGAGGTACCGAGGCCCAGGCGTGATGATCGGAGATGGTCAGGTATCCTCAAGCAGACGGTCAAGGTTCCTTCCTCCAGTGGCATGTGTTCCATTGACTCGTCATCGCCTTTGTTCTCTCCATCGGGTATCCTTAAAGGACTTCCCAGAGTCATGCTGAGGTACGTGCAGAATACAGTTTGCTTTCTAGATGAATATATGAAAAAAAAAAAAGGGTATTCGAGGTCCTCCTTGGATGAGACTATGACCCATCACGAATGGACTGTTGACAGATAAGGCCTCTCTGCTAACCCAAAGTTTAGTCCCATTCGAAGACATTCCGTCATGTATCATGCTACAGATGTATGACATCAAAGCGCTATGCTCACACTGAAGCACGCTGTACCCCTGCGTCCTCCTACATACGACACACACACACACGCTAACTGGTCATCGTACATACATGCAAGCATATCCCACCCTCTGCTCTCTAACCTGTGGCGCCCCAGAGAGCAGGAAGATGAGGAGGAGACCCTTGTGTTTCCTCATTCTAGACGATGCACCTACACGAGGGAGGGGCGTCGGCGACTCCGCTACCGGTACCATCGCACAGAACAAACTCTCCCAACCACGTCATTCTCCAGAACGCCTGTCACCACATCATCCCATAACTGGACCACCGCCAACCACGTCCTCCCCTCAACCAAGCCAAGACCCCAGCCAAGCGCCTCGGCCTCACTCCCAGCCCTGGTTTTTCACGTCCTACTTTCTTGCGAGGCCTTACCCTCCTCCAGGAAGCTCAGTCCGTCGAGAGACTCCTCGAGTATCATTGTGAAACCAACGTGGAGGGAACACATGCCACTTTTCTCGCCATTTGTCGTCCCTTATATTTTTCCGACGGCTCCCGACACTCGGACTCCCACAGCACCCCAGACCGTAAGATGATCATCTACGTAACTTCTGTTCCCCCTAGAGAACACCTCCGCCTCCTCCAGCTGGTCTACCTCCCTCTCCACCATACAAAAGGAATGCCACAAAAAAAGGTCACGCAAGACTGAAAAAAAAGGTCATACATTATAAAAGGCATGCAAGATCATCCTCTCTCCTTCCCGCTCAACCCACAGGTCCCCAAGACTCTCCCTACTCATCACCTGACCTTACCTGACGGTTCGAGGAAGGGAAAAGAAAAAAAAAATGGTATTGCACCTTGTTCGCCACCGACAACTCCTGCCACCTGCTATCCTTCGTTCCAGGGTTGCGCTTCTGCCCTAACACTGCAAAGAGTCCATTCTGAAATCGTACACAACGGTGTAGGCACAGAACCAACCCAACCACTGTGAAAAGCAGGAGTAATCAGTGTAAGAATGGCCACCCTATCATTAATGTAAATAACTGTTTGTTTGACCTGCCTCTACCCGCACCACCCCCTCACCCCAACCCACCTACCCCACTCTGTAAACACTGCTTGTCTGACCTTCCTCTTTCCCTAACCCACATACCTATAAACCCCACTATGTAAACACTATTTGACCTACCTCTACCACTATCACCTACCTATGGCCCCCACTGCGTAAACAGTGCTTATGTGACCTTCCTAGCCACATACCTATAAACCCTACATGTAAAAACACCGTTTGACCTACCTCTCCCACCCACTTACCTACGTATGTGTTTATCGCTGTATCTTCTCACCTCAGGTGGTTGGTTCACTGGGGTTAATTATTATCATTATCATCATCATCATTATCATTAATATAATTATCACTCACAATTTTCATCGATTTAAGTGAAGCGAGACTGAACAGAAACAAGTACAAGAACATAATCACACACACACACACACACACACACACACACACACACACATACAGACGTACATATATAAAAACACGCTTCCACATAACACACATATATCCTTATAACCGTGTGTAGTGACCTCCCTCCACCACATGTACTACATCTAGCAACATCCCTCCACCACATGTACCACATCTAGCGACCTCCCTCCACCACACGCAGTGCACCACATGTAGTGACCTTCCTCCACCTGGCGTACCACAATGCAGTCACCTCCCTCCACCTGACGTACCCAGCAGGTCAACACTCCACCTGTACCTCGGGGCAACACCACAGCAGCTGGGGGAGCCCGAATGCTACCACAATAGATCAGTGCGTCAGTGGGAACGCTCACTACATTTGTATCTCCTCCAACCCCCTTTCATTATTCATGGGATACGACTACATCTCCCACCACCTTCACACACGATGAAGAATTACCAATTATCTACCTGTATACGATTTCTTATCTGGATATATTGAGGTCTTTCGGAACGAGGCAGTTAGTGGTTTGCTTTGTGTCTGACTGACTATAAAGTTGATGAGACCAGAGAATATGTGTGTGTGTGTGTGTGTGTGTGTGTGTGTGTGTGTGTGTGCCACCAGGAGTAAGGCTTCTGAAGGAGTCTTTGGAAAATATGTGCAACAGTTACTGTAGTGATGGTATATATACATGTACCACCTGGTCACTACCTCCCCTAGTCTGGCACCTGGTCACTACCACCAATGCCCAACACGAAGTCAGTATCCCAGACTTGCACCTGGTCACCACTATTTGAGCCCCAAGTACCTGGTTGTTATCCTAGGCTCAGCACGTGGTCGCTGAGCCATACATAGCACGTGGTCACTGCCCAGGGCCTGACCAGCTTGATATCGCCTAATGTCCAATGTCCTTCGACCACACGGGTTCCTTCAGAGTTGATGGCCACAGTAATGTGCCACATACTGGGACATATGCGCAGGATATACATAATGATGTCTCCCATTAAAAGTTCAAGCTAACTTGACTTATTTTCTTCTATCAGATTCTCTGCAGTCGTAACATTTACTAAATATTCAAAATATATAAGATTAATTTACAATCTCATCGTTAAGTAATTAAGTAAGTCATGATATACACTTATATGGTTGTCAGGTGAGGGAAAACACATAACTACAATTGCCAGTCACAATTCCCATTCTATAAAATCACCAAGCACCATCACCAGCGCTATCACCATGTGCAATCACTATGTGTAAAATCACCAGGTCCCATCACCAGGTACAACCACTACGTGTAATCACCAGGAGCAATCACCAGGCGTAGTACCATCAAGTAAAGCCATCAGGTACGATCGCCAGGTCGGGGACGTCTTCCTATGAAGCCATCAAACCCAACCATCAACCCGAAAACCAAACACCATTTGTATATACCATCTCTGATTTCCTTCTTCATTTTACTAATCACTTTCGATGCACAAAATCACCAGGAGGCAAAATAGCCTAGGTTAAATCCTCAGAGTCATATATATATATATATATATATATATATATATATATATATATATATATATATATATATATATATATATATATATATAATTTCCCAGCAATATGAACCTCAAGTTCAATGTATGTGACTAAGGCTAAGTCATGGACCAGATATATGACATAAATGTACCCAGGAGAAGCACATAACATCATGAACACAAACTGACACCATGTATGGAGAGGCTTTCCTCATCCACTCTACACCACACCACTATACGCCAAGTTCTCACACCAGGAGCTGGTGTGAGTTCCATGCTGTGGCTGGATCCTGACGAAAAGCATAAGGTTTAGTATAGTCGGTGGGGCTCTATTCCACATAAAGCAAACACTTTACTAGGTGGTAACGAATCCATGATTTTCGTCGGTATTCTGATCTGATACTGGCTTAAATTGAGCTCTAGGGCTATCAAGTGCCATGATTATGAAGGCTATTAGCGTCAAGCTACTTCCCCAATCGAAGAGCCTCAACCACCTTCTTCAGGTGTTAAGATTAATTCAGAGACCATTATCCATGTGGCTCATATCAAAATTCCTGCGCCCCCTTAAGCAAAGTGTCACTGTACTGAGGGGATGCAAAAATGAGAATATATATATCTCACATTCATGTATACATTTCAGGTTACTTAACAATCATATCTTCATCTCATATGTTTATGAATATGATACTAACATACATTTACCAGATGGGAATTTACTGTAAACCCATCATAAGATAGTTGAGGATAGACGAGTCTTCTCATTCTCAATTCGTTCATCAAAACACAATATATATTAGAGTTCCCTATAATCTTATTTTCTTTTTACGTCAAAAAACCTTTATAGAAAGCGTAAGTTGCAGCGCAATAGCAACGGGGACTAAAGTAATCTACCTACGCCTGTTTATGTTGTAATATTCCCCATAGTTAGGACCTAAAGCGTTAGCCCTTCATTTATGCCATTATACAGAGGTATAATTACATTTACTGAAGGCACTGGTATCTTATTTTTATATCATGATCCAGGAATTTTACAACCATAATACCTTTGAAAAACTACCTTCGTATCCACTGTTACGTTGAGATACATTCTCTGTGAAGATCATATGAAGAAGAAAATGTATTCATGAGGGAAACAGTAACTAATACAAGAATTACGCTCTTCCGGCCTTGGAAATCGAAAACCTGAGATTATAATGGATTAAAATTTTGGTATGAGTTATGACTGGCGAGAAATCGCACATATGCATATACGACAAACAGTCAAATGTCATGGTGCGGATACAGCGGTGAGATTTGTAATGACGAATATGTCTTGGAGCGATGATTTACACTAGTTCACCCTCAACTGTCTAGTTTCAGTCTGTCCACCTTTTCCTAACCACTGATAATAAGTGAGAAAAATGTGGGGTTGAACGAGGCATGACAGATCATGATTACAAGTGTTGAAGACCTATGGAAATATCACTTGAATTTCCTTCGAGAGGAAGATTAGCCGTGTTTTCAGATTTATATTAGAAATCCACCACTGTTACGGTCATGTGTGTTCGTTCGTCCAGCTGATGATGCAGCTGGAGGAACTCTGTGTTTCACGTTGTCAGTAAGGTTGTATCAGCCAGGGAAGACATGGAATGGTCCAGAGTTCCAAAGTTTAACAGTGTAGGAAAAGAAACAGACATCACAGACTCACCTTCAAGTTGCCCACGGTCACACAGTATTCAAGCGACGCACTGAGAAGGCCAAGTACTACGCGGTCTAGCCCAAGGCAAGGGCAGAGAACCAGCCAGTCCTCTGGAGAGGAAACCAAAGTAAAAACTAAATTAGAAGGAAAGAGAACCAATACTGCGACGTAGGGCAAATGGTTCAAGCTTACACATGGGACTGGAAGAGTCAGGTGAATGTGTAGAGTCAGAACCTCTTAGGATGTGAAAGTACTTCATACACAGATTAATGCATTGTTTGTATAACCAGAAGAATTGTCCAGAAAAAAAGGAACAATCAAACATCTGGACTCCAGGTTTCTTGGAGACTTGGCTATCTGTGTCTTGTGGGGCGTCTAGGACAGATTAGATGTTAAGGTGATAAGTATGTTCGCTGTCGTAAAGTGGTGGATTTACAGAGCCACATAAGGAGACAGGCGAATTGTGATATATACGTTTTAAAAACAAAAGAAAGAGTATCTTTTTAGGTTGCAACAGTTTTTTAACCAGTTTGCGGAGGCAGGTGTGAGAAGAACGAGACGCAGATGGTAGAAACTTGGCCCTGAGACAGACGGACAGTCCGTCTACCTCACAAGAACTGGTCCTTTAATACTCTCATTAGGCCAACGTCAACTCACACACGTCGGGGAAAGATGTTCGAGTAGTCTAATCTCACTAATCATTGACCACATGATCCCCTACCATCAATTCTCCTATACTTGCTAACATAAACTGTCACTTAACGTGGGTGTTGTCTCTGATAAATAGACAAGGGTATGTAATATAATCAGGCAGAGTTACAGCTGCCACGGATAAATAGACAAGAGTATGTAATATAATCAGGCAGAGTTATAGCTGCCGCGGGGTCGGAGGTTACGTCAATACACTCTGGTGTTAGCAAGTCTCATACTTTTGACTGTTTGAGGATTTTCATATGAAAAAAAAGTGTGAAAGACATCAGTCAAAGATAGATAAGGCATTATAGGCAACCTATTTATAGGTGTTACCGGAGTCATCCGAGGTGGAGTTAGAAGGGTAAAAGGCAAAAGTTCAGGGCATTTTTTTTACCCTAAATACTTTTTGTTTCAAAATTGAAACATAACAAAGCGGATGATCAGGAAAACTTTTAAAATCGTAATCATTTAACGACTTGATTATGGGTCATAAATACCCTCAAACAACATCTCAACCCCATTTTCGTATCCAGCAAGAAATACAATACTTATACAGAGATTTTCAGGGCCTTCTATTTACCCCCCAAAAAAATATTTCAATCCCAGATTCGTATTCAGATTGAAAAATAGTCTCTTCTGAGGTTTTCAAGCAAATCTTTCACCCTTCGAAAAATACCACAAAAATAAAAGTTCAGGGTAATTTCTACCCCGAAAACCCTTCTTTTAAAAAGAATTTGATATACTAAAATGGTTCTATATTAGAAATACTAATGTAAAATATCTCAAAATGCTTCCCCAAACCGACAGATACCCGATTAATACGAAACGAAAAAAATGACACAATCGCAATTAAATGTAATCACTGATTACAGGCCTTAATGACCCCCCCAGACAATATTTCAACCCCAGATTCCTAACCAGCGTGAAATATAATCTATAACTCATGCATAGTTATCAAGAGAAAATGTTAACCTCATAAAAATAGGAAGTGCAGGTAATAGTTCAAGGTATTTTTCTAAACAAAGAATTCGTTTCAAAATGGAAACAGAACAGATCTTAAAGCCTGGCCAGACAGACACCCAGTCTTATTCTAGTACATCGTAAAGTTCGATGCTACAATCCTATGTCTTAAATCTATCAAGAATAAATAGATTTTCCATAGACATTCACTACAGTAGAGTTACTAGACTGGGGATTACAGTGTCGAAGAGACAAAACTACAGTACTGTATGAGCCCAATTCTTTAATATCATACAAATGACATACATCATTATGAAGTAAAACATACATATAATAGACACAAAGCTAACACATATATATTGTTTAGATCATAGAAAACAAGAACTATAAAACAATATAGACCTAAAAGATAATGTGATAACACTCCTTTAACTGTCTTTAAAAACGCTTTAACATATAACAACTGTAAAACAAGCCTTATAAACCTAGCAAAGGCCATACAGTGATAACATTCTTTTTAACAGCCTTTTAAAAAGTTTTTTATATCTAGCAAAGGCCATTTAAACATCCATTTAAAAAATTTAATATCTAGCAAAGTGCCATTTAAACAGCCTTTTGAACGTCTCATTACCTTAGAGACCATAAAATGAACGCAACATTCATCTTAAAAGCCTTTTAAACAGTTCATTACCCAGCAGAAGCTACAGAATTAACATTCACTTAAGAGTAATCGCCACAAGTACTCAAGTAACAGCAACTTTAGTGACAAGTAACAACCAGGCATCTCTGCGTCTCTACTGGCTAGCTGATTATATATTGTTCAGTCAATGCCTCCTTCTGGGAAGTTGTAGGCATACGCAGATTTATCCTGAGAAAGGTGTTACCGGACGCCACCTGCAGGAGGTAACGCGAGTGACATCAGTTCACTATCGATGAAGTGTTATCAAACTTCCACTGGAGGACCTTCCCGCCTCAAAGGAGCCTATCTCACCTTGCTCCCGCGCGGAGCGCATCCTTTTTCAAGTTATAAGGAACCTCTTAAATGGGGTCCTCATACTGCACATAATGACGAAATAGCAACATCTTCATGATACGAAGTACGATTCTAAAGTAACTGCACAACTCACGATAGTGTCATCCTTCTGTTCTGACTTCACAGACATATATATTCACAGAGGTACAGACGCGTGTTAGTGTGGTGATGGACAAAACGTCCCACAGTGACGCTGGTTATACAGATACATCCCACTCAAGATGTGGGGGGGGGGGGGGGGAATGTAAAACATCCAACTCTATTGATGGACATTCAAAGACATCCCACTGTGGTGATGGATATTGGGTGACATCCCACTGTGGTGAACGACATTCAAACACGTCCCATTGTAGTGAAGAATATCCAATGAAATCCCACTGTGGTAAAAGCCATTCAGAGATATCTCACTGTGGTGAAGGCCATTCAGAGACATCCCACTGTGGTGAAGGGCATTCAGAGACATTCCACTATGGAAAAGGACATTCGGAGACGCCCTACCGTCGTAATGATCATACAAAGACATCCCACTGTGATGATGCATATGCATAAACATCACAGTACAGTAACGGACCTCCGAAAACACCCAGCAATTTTAACAACATCGAAAACACAACTAATAACTCCTCTGCTGTTGTCATGAACTTGAACAACCTTCTATTGTCATGAATGTAAATGAACATCTTAACTGTTGTTATGAACGTACATAAACATCCCATTAACGTCGCGAACGTATACATATGAACATCCTTCTGTTGGCCCGGACATAAATGTCCTCCAATTGCCACAAACAGAAATTAACAACCCAATACCATGTGTATATATGGACAGAGGGTGGAAATATGGGAGTTTAAGGAAACTCGAAATAAAAGAGCACTTTAGTCTCTTCATTCAGAGAGGTTAAAACAAAACCAATATGAACACCACCACCACCCATATAGCTCAACGAGCACTGAAATAGCCAGGAGTGTGTGTGTTCTCTTGACTGGCCACCTACGTACGCAGGCTTCACCATAACCACATATGGACCAGAGACCCTCGCTGGACTGATTGTGGTTAGATAGGTTCTCGGTTGTGTTTGCCGCTGTAATTGTTCTTGTCTACTTGTCTACTTGTCCCATCCTTGGTGTAATTTTTCAACGTCATGACAGTAGTTAGAAAAATAATGCCAGCTTTAACGCTAAGGAACTTCTCACCAACACTCCGATAGACTATGCGACAGATGCGGCACAGAAAGCCAAAGAAAATGTAAGTGAAAGTGACCAGCTAGTGAGACAAACATGACGTGACACAGATATTGTTGGGTGAAATGAGCAACCCTTGTGTTGAAGAACCAGGACTATAAGCAACACAAGGACCTAACTATGGGGTCCTTACCTACAGGGCAGTCGTGGCCTCGTTACACATGGAGACCTTCAAGGCAGACAGATTTCTAAGGATCATAAGGAGACGATCGTCTTGGTACCTGTACCAAACGAAGTCCTGGTGGTGGTACAAGGAGGAACTAGGGTAGAGGGAGAATAAGTTAAGGATACTGAGCAGAGGACGAAAACATGCAGCTCACTGTAGAAGTGAAACAAGAGGGCAATTATCCCTCATATACGGTGATTCATTAGATGAACGATAACGTGAAATCTCATTGTAACGGTAATCGACAGAGATGATTTCGTATATTTCATGTTTGTTCACAATGAAAGAACAAAATACAGAGTATCAATTTGTTTTTTTAGGGCGATATGGATGTGCACTGATGGATACTGAAGCGAGGACTTTAATTACATAACTGAAGCCTTGAAGGAACTTGAGTAATTGACAGATTGAAAGGAAAGGTTCAAGACAAAGTAAGCTGGCAAAGAAATAGAAGTACAACAGAAGGTGATTTCATCACAGTGCTACTCTCAAAGAAAGTTGGGAGTATGGACAGGTTTCTACAGTCAGCAGGTATAAGAACAGCGTCTGCGTCAGTCATGAAAATTAAACTTGAAAAGAGAAACGCAACTGCACACATATGAACACGAAAATAAGCACAGTATAGAAAATATCTGGCAGTTGCGGCTCAGTTGCTTATTACGGTGAAATTTCCCGTTCAATGGACGCAGAATAAGTAAACAAAAGATGACATAAGACACTGGAAATCCAATATGTTTGTTCGTCCATATCGACAAACATGGACACCTTCCAAGGCGGCAAGATGGTGAAGTATTACACAAAGGATGGAACAAGAAGACAAGACGAACAACTGAAGCTGCATACATCGCAACAGAGGACGCCTCCAACCACAGGGTCTGTCTGGAGAGGGTCGCAGGGTCATAGCTGGTTCAGGCAGCAAAAGAGGCGGAACGAGCGTTCGGAAGTGACCAATCAAGAGAACACATTCACGGCCGGACGGAAAGCTGACACTGAGGCAAATAAATAGTGTTATACGATATTGGTCTTTTTATCAGCCTCTATGAAGAAGGCCTCTGGTCGAAAACGTAAGAGATTAAAGTGAACCTGTTTCATCGTCACAAGACTACCACACTACCACTCATGCCTCATAAATCTAACCAACATATATAACGATCCTCTTGTCATGAATGTAGAACACGAAACGACACCGAGCATGAAGAAACATCTCACAGCGTCCACCAATGACATCCAGAATCGGTTCTATCCACTTGATATCATTGTATATAATCCTGAAAATCGATTACATCCTCTTATTGTTATATATATAATCCCAGGACTCCTTAAACAGATTCTCAGGGGTTCAAGGCTGCGCTCTTATTAGGAAAAGGGGTAACGATGTACTCCTATGGGATGAGAATCCCCTCGAGGAGACTGTGCTCCTTTTCGTCTACTGACAGCGATACAACCTCAGCGAAGGTGACTCTAGACGTGCAGTGCAACCTCACGCAGGCGAAGTTCGGTAACCACCTTTACTTCCTCTCCATAGCCAACGATGGAGATCAATCTACCGTTACGTTTACACACAAAATCGACAGAAAGGGATACCTAACAGCAGGCAGACTCATGGACAAAGGCTTTCCTTGTTTGGTTATAGCTGTGAGGAGACTGGGCAGTTATCACAGCCATGGGTATGTGCACACGTTTAAAACTCATTACTGAGTAGTGGAGAGGAGCTGCGGGAAACGTTCACGGCCACGCGAGAGCCCAGTTGTAGGCGCCGTCCAAATGCGCGGACATGCTGAGACTAGGGTTCACCGTGGGGCAGCCCAGCTCTGAGTAGCACTGCAACCCGTCAAGGAGCCACCGTCCTGCTGGCGCAAGGCTCCGTCCACACGGACACCGCCGCTTCGAATTCCAGGTTTCTGTTCGGATGAAAAAAGAAACTATGTATGTGGATATACATACTGGTATATGGAACACTAGCCTAAAAGACTTAGTGATGTTCAAAATGACCTAGTAAAGTTTACCAAACTCGGCAAACAGCACGGGCTAACGCCATTACAATATTCTATAGATTGTTTTTAAAAGTCAAAAGCGTCCAAGGAACTGTAGGGTCATCCCTTTCTGTTCCCAGGGACGAGATACAGTAAGAAAACTCACATGGAAATCATTAAGTGAGAGAGGTTCTGCAAAACAGACCATCAAACAACCTCCAACTGCCAAGACGAAAAAAAAAAAAATAAGAATGAACAAATTCCGACCTTCAAAATCCGCCCAGTGGTCGGAAACAGTCTATACTTGAAGGATACCCTCCAAGATAAACGTAAACCGCAGATGATCACACGGGACTCCAAAAATATGAAACACAAACAAAGGAAGGCAGCCATGCATACCAAATGCAATATAAACAAGAGAAAAGCAATATAGCCAAAGGTGCATTTACAGAGGGAATAACACTTCTGCTGCAGCTACAGAGGGAACAACATACTACGCTATCCTCGACGTCTCGCTGTAGGTGGTAAGCAGCCGCGGACAAGAGTTGAATCAACTTAAGACTGTCAGTCAAGTCTTTTCAAAACATGTGCATTACAGGGATCAAGGTTCAAGCTAAGACAACTCAACTTCCTTGAAAGGGTGTTATGATAATTATTATTCGACTTTCTAGAGGAGCGCACGACACATTAAAACGAGTGCATTCTCTGGCCCAAACCGCTGACTAGGTCAGCCTACGTTCCCCTACCCATTTACAAAATTTTCCGAGGCTACATATAGAAAATGTCATGTAATATCTTATGAGGGAAAATCCAAAGCTTTGCTAATCAGGAAAACGACGGGAGAATCGGAGAGAAAATTGATATCGGAAAAAATGGTAGATGCCCATATCAAATTTGCAACATTTATAATTGTACACACAAAAAAGAAAGGAAGAGGACGACGAAATTGATGGACAAGAAAAGTCCGTAATGTCCTGGTATTCGCCTGTGGTATATACGACTTTAACAAATATGTTAAGCGTCATAAAAAGTAAAAAAAAAATGTAAATCTGATAAGATCCCTATAGACAGAGGTTTTCATTCATACGAGCAGCAGTTGTAACAAGGAACCTACGGTCACGCCCGCGGCACTCCTGCAACCCTTGCACAATCAATTCGATGAGCCTCCTGCAACCTAAGCACTTACTAACAGTCGCTGCACACTCCAGGAGCCTCCCGCTTCCCCATCACAAACCAGCAACCACCGCACACCACGAGCCGCGATGCGGGTCATAACTGCCTCCTCCTACAGGAGTTCCACATCGACTCGGCAACCACGCACTTCTCCCAGGTGTTCCTGCTTCATCTGGCGCCTCCTACCATCACCAGCATCATAGGACTCCTGCCAAGTCTGTCCCATATTACTCGACCTATCTTGCTTTACCTTTTCTTCACTGTAATCCTGCAGCCCTTAGCCCTCTGTTACCTCACCCTATATATCCTATCCAATAAAGCATTGTTGCTGTTGTTTAACGTGTTTCCGTTCCCTTCTCAACAATCGTATCAGTATACCCGCTAAAGTATAAAAATTACTTAATATATCTTAAAGGACACTGATATAATTTGCGAGACTTGCTCCCATGAATTTCGAGCGGGTGACGTATACAGTTACTCAGTCAAAAATTACCAAAAATCAAAAGATTAAACGTAGCGTCAGAACGAAAGAAGCTCCACCATCTGGTTAGGTGTAGTTTATGGAATGTACTTATGGCGCAAAACTTTCAGATTATTCGTATCTTAAGTTGGATCACAAATTCAGCTGTCTATTCTATTTACCAGGCATCATTACTGTGTCTTTGTAAAGTACTATGAATTACATCGACCCTGTTATCTCCACATAAAATTCCAGGTAATAGACAAGCACAAGTCCCTCCCGTACAGCATAACCTTTCGAACAACAACCGACTGACAATCACATACCATTATACGAGTCCCGAAATAACACCAATGGAAATAACCTTACCTGTTCATGTTCCTCCAGATGTTGTGACGGTGACTGGCTGCCTCGTCTACGATGGTCGTCCCCCAGTAGCCATGCCTCCTCGTCCGCTTCCTCCTCCCGTGCGACGATGCCCCTCGCACACAAGCCTCTCACCACACGCTTCGCCTGGCCCAGGGAACCTTTACCACGCCCAGCGCCTTTCCGGACATTCACTGGATTCCACTTCCCATTTTGTCTTAGGTTTACAGCACCTCTGACTTTATCCGACTGGAAAGTGCTGTAGCCACGGATTGTGTGTGCTGATGTAGTGAGTTCCATTCTTTCAGTTTTAGTCACACGCGATAAGCTGCCGTCAAGAGAACTGAGGAACGATGTCATCGGATCTGCTGCCATGTCGGGACCAAGTAATTATTTGGATATTCTTGCTGTAGATCTCGTCGACCTGGTAAACCCTGATGAGGCTTCACTCTCGGAAATCACTTGGACCTCCTGAGCTCGTTAGTCTGTGGTGTAGTATCTGAACTCTAGAGTATAAGTGGTCCCAAGCCAAGCGTCTGACGGCTCTGATGACGAACTGTTGACTGTGCTATACCCTCTACTTGGCAACTCTCGTGTGAAACGAAGAACACTCATTTTTGGCACTCAGGCGTTCACATAGCGAGATACTCCTGTCAGTTTTGCTACATATATTGTCTAAAACTGTCTTGAAAACTGTAGTCCTTGTTTATGAAAATTTGCTTGAAAAATAACTGGTGAAAAACAGGTTACCTCGAGTGACCGATCTTTGGACTGGCTTGTAAGTAACATTGATATTGTTGCCATCAAAACAGTCATTATTCAATGTTTCACTGACATTCAGACGTTTTCAGAAAATTTGTAGCCCTCATTTTCTATTTACTGAATTCAGCAAACTCTGCTCTATTTCGTAGGTTGTATAGCTTAAGAATATTGGATAAAAGTTGTAAGGGATGTTTGGGGCGCTTCTGTCCACGTCGAAATGTGTGCCTTAAGTCTCCATTTGCGATAAGCCAGCAAATGAATACCTGATAATGATTGATATTACTGGTGGACGGAAATTTACCAATCTTCCACCCACTAATATACAACACTATCTACACGACATTACTTTTTGTGCGTATTCCTTAAAGTTGAAACAAGGAGGAGAGGTAGACCGCTGGAGAGATCGTTAGGTGTAGTGGGAGTCAATTAGGGCTCTCGCTATTACCTTGCCAGAGGAATGGTTTGAGACATTGCATCGAAAGTGTATTGAGCACAGAGACGGTGTGAATATGGACGTTGCTCTAGACAAACCACTTTAATGTGCAAAGTGATATAGTAAGAAGTACTCATGTAATTGAGGAACTTTGTGTTTCACTTTAACACACTGGGATTGGGTTCAGGATATGTAGGAGTGATTCTGAGAGGCTGCATGTGCCTGATACATCCTATGGAAATATGGGCGGATTTAATTGTATCAAAGTAGTACAGAATAGTGGAGGTTCAGGTTTTATAGTACTGGAAAAAGCGTGATATCCAGTACCGAAAGCGAGGTGTGTGTGTGTGTGTGTGTGTGTGTGTGTGTGTGTTTCTCGGTGGGGAGATGCTGAAGGATTAGTGAATTGGGGTCTGGGACATCTTTAAATTTGATGACTCCTCTCCCAAATGTGAGTGGGACTTTAACCTACGGGTGAGGGAAGATGGCTCCGCTCTTGGATAGTGCGGGAAAAGGATGAACGACTCAAAAGACGTCGCAGTTTGGTTATCTTTGACATTCCACGTTGTGACTGCCTCTCGTTGATCGTTTGTTGATACATCTATGATTAATTGTTTTCCCTGATAATGAAAAGGAAAATACGACTACGTACTATTGCCTCGTCTTTCGCAACTAGACCTCCTTATTCAATACCTCTGTATACTCCTAGTATGCTAGTTTATCTCGTGTTGTTGTTAGAAACTAATCGTTGGATAATGGTAACTATCGGTCAGCATCTTAGATACGAGTTGCCTCGACTCTATCAACTGTCCTGTATCTCTGTTTTGATGGCCAGTGACGTAAACATGTCGCGCCAGCTACAGGCAGTAGGCCCAGCTTAGGAAGAAGCACAGTACCTACTGTGGTTGCCGAGTCACTCCGCACCATGCAGGTATGTGTGCCAATATTTGTTCATTTTCGTTCAAGCTCAGGTTATTCCCGTTCACTCTAGTATGCGTGGAACGATTGTCAATAAGATATTCAAACATACATCATGCATAAGGTGAATATTTCTGGCTTCTGGAATCTAAGTGAATATTTCTGGCTTCTGTTTAATCTTATCGATTAGTGGGTTCGCTCGGACTGTTTACACATATGAGTTCCCCAAGTCAAAACCTGAAAATTACTTTGATTCACAGTATATATATATATATATATATATATATATATATATATATATATATATATATATATATATATATATATATATATATATTGATAGCAGCTCTTCTTGTAAAGTTATTCTGTTAACATGACCAGATAACTGGTCTTCCTAAGATTCTTTCCGATTTTCAAGTTCTGTTTTTACGTAGCTGGGGAGGTTGTGTGAGATACTTCCAAGGGTTGTCCCGACGTTTCGATTTGAATCCATCAACCATCATCAGGAGCCTGTGGAGAGGTCAGTGGAGCGGCTGGAAATGATCGCGGGTTTGAATGAATGAAAAGACCCTTCAGAGAAGAGGGATAGAAGGGTAAGGGAGAAAGTGGAAAGATCAGTTCTGAGGAAGTGAGATTTAGTAGAAGGTACAGAGCCAGGGCTCAACCAGCGCGCAGTGAATAAGACAAGACGGGAGAACTTGAGGGAGGTCAGACTGGGGATGTGTGAATGCGCAAGGAGGAGGAGGACGAGGATGTGCGTGGAGAAGAGCATTGCTTGTGCTTATGACGCTAGTCACTTAGCATGTCGTCACAACTTTGCAAGGATTTGGTGTTGAGATATTATTCAGAATTCTATTTGCTTTATATATGGGATTGTGATAGTTTCCAGGGGGATCTGTTGAAGCTAGGATTGTCCATCCCGATGAGGTTACTGAAGAATATTCATGAGTCAAGTTGAAGCTCAAAAAGTTCCACTTGCCTATCATCAAGGTATCTCCAGTATATGTTTAACGCTGAAATCTTCGTTCTCTCGTACATTTCTACTTGGGGAAAAGATGCCATTTGATATTAAAGAGCCACCTCTGGTGGAAGAATGTCCTAGAGTGGCACAAGAATCTTAATACAGGAGAGAAGCCACATGAATGTTCACAGTGCCAAAAGACCCTCTCCAGGAAGAATATTGTAGTGTGGCACAAGACTGTCCATACTGGAGCGAAGCCACAGTGCTAAGAGACCCTCTCCAGGAAAAATGTTCAAGTGTGGGTGCAAAACTATTAATACAAGAGAGAAGCCATTTGAAAGTTCCCAATGCCAAATGACCTTCTAACAGTAAACTGATTTCGTGAGGTACATTAAGAATACAAGCCGTATAAATGTTTAGTGTCAAAAGACCTTTTCCCAAAAGATTCATTTGATGGAGTACATAAATACATTCATACAGGCAAGAGGCCACAAAAGTCCTCACATTATCAGAAGTCCTTTTCCCAGAGAAGTACTTCAATGATTCACATGATCATTCACACAGGAGAGAAACCATATGATTGTTCAGCGCTAAATGGCCTTCTCCCAGAGAAGTGAATTGATAAACCACATGAATTTCATTTAAGAGAGAAGCCATATTAATGTTCATATTGCCAAAGACCTTCCAAAGAAGTAGCTTAGTAAAGCACAGTTATGCGTACTGGAGAGAAGCCATATTAGTGTTCATAGTGTTTAAAGCCTTCCTCCCATGGAAGCACTTTGATACAGCACATATCATTTCATACAGGTTGGAAACCATATGAATGTTCCCTGTGCCTGAAGACCTTTGCCTGCAGGAGCTACACAGTGAAGCTACTTCTTAGACAGTAGACAGGAGGGCATCCAAATGAATGTTCACATTGCCAAAAGCCTTATTTGGTCCACCATATAAAGTTCACATAAGTGAGAATACATTCTTTGGCCTTTGATCACTTCAGTCAAGTTTCCATAAGAAAGCTGGTCAGGTAAGCCAAAATTCCAGCCATGATGAACATTTGTGAGACAAGATCCTGCCCTGCCAACAGCTGTTGAAGGACCATTTCATGTCCTACTTGCTGGCAGAGAAGTATGGCAACCCTGTGGAAGTGAAACTGTAAGTTGGTAATAGTGCAGAATCTGTCATCTATGAGATTAGTAATTGACCAGAAATACCCAGAATTGTTCCTCAGTAATATTTTAAGACTGGGGTGGATGGCCTAACAAAGTTAAGTAGGAGTTTTGAACATTTATGAAGCTCATCTCTTCTGGAGATAGAAAAATAAAATCCTGCCACTAAGCCATTTTATGATTCTTCTGCTAGTGAAGCAAGAGCTTACACAACAAGCAATAAGCATGATCCCAAATAAGCCTGATCCCTAGTGTGAATATATCTGTGGTGTTTTCAGGAGGAACCCTATGCCTTCCTCATCATTCTTATGTGTAAAGCTTTTGCAAGTTTTTAGTGGCAAGCTTTTAGTAAAATTGGTTTATGTGTCGATATTGATACACTTACTCATCTTCAAGAAACAGATTTACTATGTTAAGAGCAACCATAATGATATCTATTTTCAATTCTTTGATTACTGTTTTTAATGATGTGAAGAATGTCAGTGTATAGCATTCAAGAAGCTTCCATGGGATAGTTCTTTTTTCATTGTTGGTCTATGGATGTGGACTCCAAATCTATATAGTTCTGAATAGGTAAGAAATAATAGCAAAAGAGACAATTAATTTTGTGTAGTACTTTTGAAATGAGGAAGATAGATGGAATGAAAACTTTAGAAGGTTGCATGGTGTGAAAAAAATCATTAGAAAGGTGGATGCATGTGAGTCTTGGGATGTTATGGTCATACTGAACTGTATTAGATCATAGTTTGGGCAAGAAGATATATAAGAGTATAGTAGAGGGTACAAAAAGGGGAAATATAACAGAGAAGATGAGAGGGAGGGAGAGAATTAATAAGGCTGGGGATATCTCAAGTGAAGATGTTAGAGGGGTGATTACGGACTGGAGACAATGAAAACCATTTAAGGCAACAGGAAGGGATGGGGATACGGTAACTGCTGGTGACCTGACAGTAATAGCAGGAGAGGGATTTGGTGTGGTGAAACAAGTGTTGAAGTCAGTAGCGAGGGTGATGGAGAGAGTGGTGGTGTTGAAGAGAGCACAGGTTGAGGCATAATAACATCTTAACCCCAGGTCAGGGTAACACCACATTAAACAGGTGACCTTAAGAGAGGGACTTTCCTACTCTCTAAGGGCACCAGTCCTCCCTTACAGGTCATGAGCACTGGGGATCTTAAATGTGGATGAAAAAACTGTAATACATTCAAGGATGTTTAGCAGGGAGCTCAAAGACTTTGAAGACTTTATCATACAGGTAAGTACATTCACATAACAAGGACCCAAAACAATTGAATGGTAAGACAGTGGAAATAATTAATTTTCATAGTCAGTTCTTTATGTTGTTCAGACTGAGCTGTCCGTTAAGTTGTTGACTTAGATTCTAGTCTAAATAAAAGCTTCTCAGAGCACTTTTTTACTCTTTGACATACCTGTGACTTTTGTACTGTTAAAATTCTGCTGTTTCTTAGTTGACAGTGTCTAGATACCTGTATAACCAGTTTTGATTATATCTGTTTACTCTTCATCTTGGCATTTAAACAATATCCATGCCTTCCTACGTGGAAGTAAATAATAGCAAAATCCTCTAGACAACTCATGACTTATCCTTCACCCAAGGAATAACTCTTATTTATGGCTGAAATACAGAAATGAATAAGAGGTCATGCTGTCAAGTAAACAATTTGACATTCGTGTGGTCTTTATTAATCCTATATATTTAGAGACAAGTATATCATTTACAGTTTAATGAGTTGAATTCTACAGATATGAGCAAAGCTGTATTTTCTACCTTCATCAAATCAAATCATACTTCTCAGTCCTCTGCACCAAAAACATGATTATCCATGGAGGACCACTGGTAGTGCCAAGTGAATTTTCTCGTGTAATTCAAAAACAAACCAAATGCAAAATCAGCTGGGGAAAACCTATGGCTACAGTGTGAAAATTTTCCTACTCCATCTTTCAATCATAGAAAAAATTAATATAGAAATTTCAGAGGCAAAACAAGATCACAGGCAAGTTAATGCTTATCTTTTCATTGTCATCAATGTAATATCATGAATTCTATGCCAGTTCTGTTAAGTGATTGGCATTATGATGCTAAGGGCATAATCACATAGGGATGGGTCTAGGAGCCAGAACAACCATTTTGACCGAGGGCCCCTCCTCATATTCTCAAATCTTGGTTATACCCCACAAAGATACTTGTTTCTCAAGCTTCAGCTAAAATTCTGTTTTATGACCTTTTTTCAGAATATAAAGTTTCATATTACCATGTCTAGTGGTTTTACAAATGTGGGATAAGCTTGAAAAAGTCATGCTCCTGAAGTAAGAACCAAGAAGTATATAAACAATTTTCTGTTTTTTGTGAAACATTTTTAGAACATATAGAAAATATTAGGAATGAATTATTACTATAATACCTATAATTCTAATCAAGGTTTCTACTCATTGATTTAGTCATTAAATCTTTGGTTTGTGAAAAATAAGATCAAATTCCTAGGATCATGTAAGACTTTCATGGTAATATATGAACTTGCTGTCTGAAAGTGATTCAGTGATGTTTCCATTTGCTAAGTGTCTGTAATAGGTTCATCTAAAGTAGGAACAAATGTCTTGAAACATAATAAAGAATTCACTGTTGCAGCCATTGGATTAAGGTTTTCCAAAATGAGTGCATGATATGGTCCTAAACAACTTGACACAAATATCTTCTGTTGCATATATATCTTCTTCCTTGAAAGTTAATCATAACCAGTGTCTTCAGTGCCTGTATACACTACATTGTCTCCATGTTCTGTATTTGAGCAGTATAGAACTCCATTTTTTCAAGAAGTATAGCACATTTAGTCTTACAGCACATTACAGTAAGAAATCATTGATTTTTTCCTTGTCTTTCCAGTGAAACATTAGGAAGTGACTAAACACTAACAATGCTAATTCTGCCATATCTAAATCAGCAAAGCACTACACAGTTTGCATAAACATGCTTGATGACCTATGACTGTAACTGTTATGACTATGCATGTTACACTACAAGATATACTGTACTACCATGCAGGCTTTATTGTAATACATTTATAATACACAGAAACATTAAAACTTGAATTAATATATACAGTAATTTTCTATTCAACATCGTATTATTTTTTACCAAACTAAAGGAATTTAGTTCTAATGCTGAACCTGTGTCACTTTGAGTACACTTGAAATGTAAGCAACAAGAATGACACAGGAAAACTACTACTATAATTATACAAGTTCAGAATACAATGGAGATGATGATGATTGACTGACTAGCATCCAAGCCAACCTGTCATTAGTATATGATGATAAATGTTGATGCAAAATGGAAATGACAGCCTTTAAGAAATACTTAATCATGATGATCTATCTCACAAAATTTTTCATGATGCAGGCATATTCAGTACCAAAAAATTCATATCTATATTCACAGTGAGATTTGCATCCTTGTATTTTCTAGTAGCTTTAAATGGTTAGGTTGAAATGTAAGCAGCATCATTATGTAGGCCTTCTACCATCTACTATCAAAAGCAAGTCATTCAATTCATTAGGAACAACTTATCATAAAACTTATGTGTAAATGATCCATAAGGTTTGAAGTTTATCTTTTAATAACCAATGGTTCAAATATCTGCGAAAAAATTTTAACAAGCCTTTGTCTTTTCTCTAAGCTACTATCTTCATAGTGTTGTTCACGCAATAGTTTTTTTTTTTTTTACTATATACACATAAATTATTTACAAAAATAAATGAAATTGCACAGCTCAGATACTAAATTTGACAAACATAGTATGATATGATTAAAATAGCAGCAGAATTTCAATCTTGATTTCATACTGCAACATAATTTCATCATAGGAAGTTATTGGTTAAGTAAAAGCTTCATTGGTTTTGATACTTTTTGCCAGCCAGAGACATGTATATTAAACTGATTTGATTATCTCCTGAATATTTTGTACACCAATCATTGCATTCAACTTTAAGATTTGCGTACTGACATTTACCCACTTAAGAAAAACAATTCTTACACACATACAGCATGTTAACAACATATAGTTCGATCAGCTTTCATATTCAGTCACATAGTTTAAAGGTTAACTTCACATTGAGGTATAGATCTAAAAGGTTCACTTAGTATACACTTCTGTGACTTGGTGAAACCCTATAACATATAAAGCTGGAAGGATATATTTTCATTCTACCTATATGTTTGCCTTGTGATGGACAGGTTTTCTAGAAAAACCTTTATGACTGATATATCATACAAGCTAAATCCAGTTTTATGATCCTCCAATGAAAGATTCCAAGAGGAACATTCACCATTCATGTATCAAGGGGACATTCACTGAGATGCCTCAAGAGGATGTAGAATGTTGGTTTTGTTCTTTTCCTTGGACCATTGTGCACTCAAGGAATAGGTATTAAGTAGCCACAAAACATAAATCTTGTTTTACTTATGTTCAGTATACTAATTTTCCTGTTCTTAAAAAAAGGGAACAACCAAAAGAGATGAAAAGAATGCCAAAAATTCTTGCATTCTGATGGTGTCTTTTTCCTAATGATGTCCCATTTCCTTTAGCTTCAGCTATAAGTTAGCATTACAGAATGATATGGTAATTACATGTGTTACTTTTGCTGTCATTTTTCAAAAACTGGCATCTTTTCTTTAGAAGAGGAGCTGTAAATATGTAAAGGATACGTTCACATTACTTTAACTGGTAAGTGTTCAAGAAGTATAAACAGAAAAAAATGCAAAATCAAGGTAGGGGAGTAACAAGAGATATGTAAATAGAATTTGTCATAATTTCATGATTCTTGAATTCAGTAGAGTTGGGATTTCAGGTTTCTAAATCCCAGTCATCCATTTTTCCACCTCAAAGAGAGCTAAGGTTACACAGTTGGTGTATATGCATAATCACAGTACTTATCTGTGCTCTAAAGGGAAAATATTCATGGTCATGGAGCCCCCATCACTCACCCTCTTATTTCTATAATATGCTTTTTTTCAAAATTTCCAATAGTCATTACAAGCATTTCATCTGTACTTAGATAGTTCTGATATGCATTTAATATTAATGAACTCTGAAGACTTAGGCACATAATCACTGACATTCTTCAAATGCTTTTAGCAAGTTTGATTACAAAACAGGCAGTGATTTGTTATGTCATTATTCACATCATTATAAACTTTATGGAAATACAATTGATACCAGATAATACAGAGATCAGGATTAGAGTGCAAATTCTACATTTATAGGGATAATTTTCTAAATTATGATATCATTTGAAATTTACATATTGGTACATGATGAGAGTCTCATACGTGAAGCCCACTTTGTTCTAATGAACTGAACACTAATGTCAGTAAAGGACATTAGTGTTAAGAGTAAACTTCTCAAAAAACTGTATGTAAATTTTTACACCTACAATACTCATAGTAAATTACTAAACTATGTAAAATCCCAGTGAATATTGCATTACAAGATCTCACCAGTTCTGTACCACATACGGTATATGATGTATCATCGTGAAGTATGAGCTTCAATATTTGTGTATGTAAGATTACTCATCTTTTTCTTTTCAACTGCTTATCTGTGACTGGTGAAAAGCCCCAACCATCTCCCCTCTGACTCCCTAAAAGTAACTTCCTCTCACCTCTGATCTAAAATAATAAAGTGCAGCCTCGTAATTTAAGCAAAAACTACCAGCATTCTGTCCACAAACATACAATCTCTCCTTGTCATACATAATGCTTGTCAACACCTAACTCACATGGCTCATTCTTCATAACTCTAGATTTCCTGCAGGAGCAGTATGCACTCATCCTGTCTTTCGGCAAAATGCTACAAGCAATAAACAGAAGTAGTAGGTAGAAACATTTAGGCAGTAACATTAGATAGAAACATTAGGGAGAAGTGGTAAATAGGAACATTAGGCAGGACCGTTAAGTAGTAGTCTGTAGGAACATTATGTCAGAGCTTCTTCAAACACTGTGTTAGACTTACCCTCTGCCAGTGGCCTGTTAAGGGTGAGGCACAAAAGGCCAAGAAGTGCACAAGAGTTCATTGGTTATGTGGACTCTATTGCCATGGCCATCCCCTTGATGGAGTTCCTGTTAGGAACAGGAACACCCTCAAAGGCATCAAAGATATAGATAGATAGCTATCTCTCATCATCTTAATTCTCATAAGCTACATGCTGCAAATAATGCCTGGAAACAATGTTCAATGTTCATATCATCACTTGATGTGTTGCTATTCTCGTGAATTTTCCCATGTTACTCTCCTGTACAGAATGTAGCTTCATGAAGAATCTTTCATAACTCAAAAGCATCTGTGTGCTAGTTACATTTCCCCCATATAACTTACGGTAAAACATTTTGGTGAGTGCTTCACACTCTCATCACAGATTCCTATTTCATATTCTTCCTTGAATATCATTTCTTCTTGCATACCATTCATGGCGTGGTATTCAAAGGACTTCACACCATCATCAAAATCATCTTTGGTATTTGTACCTACATAATCGGTATAATTGATAGCTTATTCTGTATGAGATTGTTGTAAGTAAATCAGTGTGAAGTGAACAATACATGAATGCTATTTCTCCATCCCTGTACATTTTCACATATTCCATGAGAAAAAAGAATATGTAAGTAGTGCTCAGAAATTTCAGCATGAGTTTTTGTAAGTATTTCTTGTACCTTCCTGGGTGTTATTACAGATGAGATTAATGAATCTCACATAATAAGTTGATTAGGGGAATTTGTGAATATTTTTTCGAGATGAAATTTGTGAAGACAGCCTGAAATATGAATTACTATTCACAAACAATTTCATAGTATAGTTATGCTGCAGTTAACAACACTAGCTTAGAGCTAACACATTTTAATCTGTCTGTCTGTCTGTCTGTCAGTATTACAAGTTTTCACCTCTTATATCTATCATCTTTAAAGAGTGCCACATCTTCATAAGTTATTACATGCTGTGGTGTGCAAATGCATATGCAAATGCATATCTCACACATGTCTACCCTTAACATTTCCACATTTCCACCAGTGTATGGGAAAAAATTAGGCTGTTGCATCTGTTGGCAGCATGCAGGATGCCACGTTAAGAATTAATAGCTATATAATTATCTTTAAGGCAGAGGTGGCCAAGTCAGCTGCAGTGTACAAGTGAACCAACAAAAATATTTGCTATGGTGTGTACACTCCTGCTGCAGTGAGTGGGTTATATATCATCAAAACTGAATTATGAAAGACCATGGTAAGCTGTTCTTAAATTGCTCTGTGTACATTTCATACTTAAGAGTTTGATACAAAAAAAGATCTGCTCCAGAACATAACCCCCTTGTATAGTGGATCTAAAATGCTCAATTTACAACATCCAGGCTTGAAACAGGCTTTCTAGGAAAGTAGCTCTGTCATAGACTGGGGGCTTCCAATTTTATATTGTTTCATGCATTACACTAGACAGCTGATGTGAACAAAATGAAGCCATTTCTTAGGCTATTTCTGGTGCTGCTTCACTAACACAGGAAACAGCAAACATAAATATGCACACACACACACACACACACACACACACACACACACACACACACATATATGCAGGGGGCTGGATATCCTCCCCTTCTGATTTTAATTTTCCAAAAGAAGGAACAGAGAAGGGGGCCAAGTGAGGGTGTTTCCTCTATGGCTCAGTCCTGTGTTCTTAATGCTAACTCACTAATGCAGGAAATGTATGGAAGTTTGGAGTTTGGAAGGGTGTGTGATAGGAGGAAACTGAGAGTAAATGTAAATGAAAACAAGGTTGTTAAGGTTTGCAGAGTTGAGGGACATGTCAGTTGAGGTGTGAGTTTGAACAGAGAGAAAGTGGAAGAAGTGAAGTGTTTTGATACTTGGGAGTGAACATGGCAGTGAATGGAACCATGGAAATGGAAGAGAGTCACAGGGTGGGTGAGAGGGCAAAGGTTCCGGAAGGACCTGAAGAATGTGTGGAAAGAGAGATTGTTATGTGGGAGGGCAAAAATGAATATGTTTGAAGGTATTATATGGATGCAAGGCATGGTCTATAAATAAGACTGTGTGGAGGAGGGTGGGTGTGTTGGAAAAGAAATGTTTGAGGACAATTTATGGTGTAAGGTGGTTTGATCAAGTAAGTAATGAAAAGATAAGAGAGAGGATTGGTAATAAAAAAGTGTAGATGAGAGAGCTGGAGAGGATGTGCTGAAATGGTTTGGACATATAAAGAAAATGAGTATGGAAAAGTTGACAAAGAGAATATATGTGTCAGAAGTGGAGAGAAGAAGGAGAATAGGGAGACCAAACTGGAGATGGAAGGATGGTGTGAACAGATTTTCTTACACCAGGAATCGGGAAGCTGGCCATGTCCCCCAGGTACGACCACAGGTCAAGAAGTGTAGTGATGTTGTATGTATGGCTATGTGGAGAGATTGCTGAATGGTTTTGAAGCAAATGTTCAGCATCTCCAAATTGCATGAGGGATCCTGTGATAATGTTGAACTGTTATCTGTAATGCTGTAGAGATGGAAAAGTAGTTAGTTTTAGGTAAGTCCAGAAATTTGTAAGAATTTACATCTTTGTGGGAACAAAATCATAATCACACTAATTTCATACCTATGTCATAATTTTGGCCATTCTTTGGATATTTCAGGCATCCTTTATCCCTAGTAGGAATGAATATAGTTGGTACTAGATACAGCAATTTTGATTTAAGCAACACAGATGTCTTAACAGATCTCTTTACAGCAGTATATGAGCAGTTTATCTTTGAAATCAAAAGAGAAGTGTGCTGTGGCTTTCAGTAGTATGTGATAGGTTTTTTCTTTTTAATCAAACTTTGCTTATTAATACGGAACAACCATTACCTACGTCGTCTTTGTCAATGGACTATTATTCTGAGGGTTTTTAATTTTTTACGACATGTATCAGTTAGAGGATGCCACCTCTCCTTCATCATAATTCGGTGTTTCTTGTGGTCCTGTCTCTTGGAATCCATCCAGAATTTCTTCCTCGGTAGGTTGGAGGATTTCATCATTTGACTGTGGTCCTTCAATGTGTGAAGGGGCGAAACTGGCTATGTCGCTGGTAATGTCTCCTGCAGGTAGAACATCAAGGGGTTGTCTGTGATTGGTGGTGGCAGGGTGGTTCTGACGTCGGCCAGTTTTCCTATTGCGGCCACGAGAATTGCGACCCTGGTTGCAGTTCTTTCGACAGTTTTTCCTACAGTTTTTAGAGCAACCCTGATTGCGATTCTTTCTGCATCTTCTGCCACAGGTCCTGCGGCAGGTTTTCTGGCAGTTCTTACGACCACCTCTGCGGCGATCCGAGTTTGGCTGTTGTGGTCGTGGTGGCTCTTGACTGAGGGAAGGAGTCTCCAGGTTATTTGTGATTAGATTGGGGTCAGAACAGTTCAGGCCTCGTCGAAACATCTTGAGAGCTTGGCGAAGGGGCTGTGAAAGATAAAGGTTCTAAGTGGTAGTAGCAATGAAAAGAAGTATGGGCTATTAAAAACACATTCTCTAGCAAGTTTAAGAAACATACTGTGAACAAATATAATCTACAGCACTAATGAGAATTTGAACAAATTATCATCAAGAACTTTCAATTCATATTTCAAATTTCCATGACACAATATATCTTTTGGTGATAAGCAATGATGCTGTTATAATTCAAAAGAGGATCTAGCTTGTGAGCTAAGGAAATAAAGCATGGCTTGCTACTACTGCATTAAGTGGTTCTCATTATCAATATATGGCTCATAGATGGTCTAAAAACTCCTTACTTAAAATGAGACTGTGAGGACCCAGACACACCGGTAAAACACAATATCTATTTGATATTTCTGACAAAGAACAAAGTATGTATGTAATATGCTGGAAGGTAAATCATCAGGCAGGTTGTCCATGTTGCATGAAGCCATATCATGGATGAGTGGTGAGGTCCAAAGAGCCATCAGGCAGTGGAAGATGTATTTATGTACAATCTGGTAAGCATTCTAGTGGTTATTTTTTAGATGTCCTACACTGAGATCAGTTCAATTTTGCTATCCGTCTCCCTCACCCTTAATTCATGATTCAATAGCTCCCTAAAGTCCAAAAATTTTTGTGATTGGTTTTTTTCTTTTTCATTATGAGGACTCCAGTCACGGAGAAAAGTCCACATCAAGGCCGGACCTTACTTGAAACCTTAGGAAATTATGAAAGGTAAAGGGAAAGACAAAGGAAAGTATCTAAGAATTTGGGGGGAAGTAAAAAAAAAACCTCTCTTTTGAAATGTGCCCCTTCATAGTTATTGAGAGAGACATGAGACGGTACAAGCGAAACGAGAGCCACGTTTCCGTCGGCTACGGAAGTCCTAACTCCTTATCGACATCTATCGGTTACAATGAAGTACCAAATCCATCATCGAGATTTCTCTCTTTCAAAAAAAAAAAAAAAAGACCCTAGTTCAGTAGGTTAGAGAATTTTCAGAGGGTCCTGCCTCTTGGTCATAGGAAGGAAAGAAAAGTATTTCTACCTTCTAATCTGTTTCCCTAAAGAACAGAATCGCGGTGGTTCGTGAGAGGGTCATCGAATATAGATTCTTTTCTTGCAATTCTTAAGGATGGATTAAGTTTAACTGACGAAAAATTGTAGCTCTAGATTTTCTAGAAAGAGAGAGGAGTTTCTCCATTATTTATGGGAGACTCAACCTGCTATCTCAGAGGTATATACTTCTCTTATTACAGAGTCCCTCTCTTTGAGTTACTGGAACTACGCATGAAACGAAGAAACGATTGAGAACCAAAGAACTGAAAGTGTAATGAGAACTCTTGCTATGCCATAAGTTACCACAGCTTATGAAATTTGTTCTTAACAGCACTCCATTTTGAATTCCAGTGTTTCACACACTACATGTCAAGGAATGGATTTAGTGCAAAGTACATTGACATACGTAGCTGATAAACAGCTTTGTAGACTTCGTCAGCCTAGATAACAAATACCTTTCGTTAAAGAAAGATATCGTGCATTTCCCTACAACCCTTATAAAGCACAGCAGCGTCTTGCCAAAGACCACCAAATTATTCAGGGACTTTCATACCCAGTTACAGATCTGAGTTATATTTAGGCATAATCGTATATTAGGAGTTTCTTTAGATTCGAAGATGTTATTTCTTAGGATTTACAAGCATCTGTGGTCTACAGATTCCAGTAGCACTACTGTAATGCAATGTATATTTACAAAGTAAAACGCCAGTTCAAGGTGCGAATCTTGGATATAATGGAAAGTCAATTAAAACTAACCGGTAATCCACTGTACAGTGCGATCCGCACGCATGCGCTCCAGCAGCACAAAGCTCTCAATAACGGAGTCTCTTTGTTACCCATGAGGAAAAAAAAAAGCCCTTTTTAGTGACAAATAATATGTCCGTAAAACTCTTGTTTTTAAATAACATGTCTTAATCCCGTTCGGTCATGCAGAGGAGTTTTTATGTCAGGAATTATGTTTGTCATTGTATCTATACTCAGTTATGTAATTCATTGCTTGCAGTCTTACGTGAGGATCTTGCATTATCATTCATAATGTTTTACGTTTACTGATACCTTTCAGTGTTTGGGTTTTCAGTCATTTCATTTACATAACTGATTTCTTACGTCATGTATGGTCTTGTCTCAGTCTGCCTGATACTGGAGAGAGTATTTTGTGAAGCTGTATGAACTGGAGTCTCTGTCCCTATGAGGCTCCTGCACTATAGATTAGCGGAATACATGTATTGTACAAAGGTGAGTGTTCAAACTAAAGAGGTGTAAGTTTTTGAGTGTACCAGGTAGTGTACCGGGTAAGTCGTGAGGGAGAGTAGCGGTGACTGAGAGGGTGAAGGCATGTACAGAACATCAAACTGGGGAGGAGCAGTGTGGTTTCAGAACTGGTAAAGGATGTGTGGGGTCAGGTGTTTACCCTCGAGTATGTAACGTTAACGACTACACCACGTAGGGTTGTGTGTGGGTGTGGGTGTGTGTGTGTGTGTGTGTTTGTGTCGTAACTGATGGCTTGTGCCTCCTCCAGGTTGCTGAGGCTTTGGGGCAACAATGGTGTGGTGTGGTATGGTTCAACACGAGACGAGAGAGAACGATAACTCCACATCCTATACATAGACCGAGCGGAGGTAGAGCAGCAATGCCCTTTTTCGTACATTAGATTTAGACTGTATTTAGCACACATAATAATACTTGCCTTGGACTTCTTGTATGGCATGACGAACGTGGGTATAATGGCTGTCCCCTGTCGACGGCCCATGATCAGGAAGGGCTTCCTGGAGGGCGCGATGGAGCAGCAGTTGGCCTCCTCCGTCAGGGAGAACCGTAGCCTCCTCATGGCTCTCCTGTCGTCCTCCATGGCTCGGCTCTTGTACACCCGAGGCTTCTTCACGAGTAGACGCGACTTGCGCTGACTCTTCACACGCGTCTTGACGACTGTGTGAGGTGAGGAGAGACAACGTATGGGAATGAAATCGACTGAAAGAAAATATTTTATAAAGCTACTCAGACGGTGCAAGGGCCAGGGAAGGTGTTGTTGAGGTATGTGTCGAACATAAAACTTCGACTCTCTCTCTCTCTCTCTCTCTCTCTCTCTCTCTCTCTCTCTCTCTCTCTCTCTCTCTCTCTCTCTCTCTCGTCATCCTTTGCCTGTACGTTCAAGGCTTGTGTCTTATGTCCCCCACCCCCTTATTTCCCTCACATGATTCATTTTCTCCATCTCCAAATTACCTCCAACATTCTTCAGCAATTAGCGCACGCATTTGTCTATTTTTCTCGTATTTATCTCAACTCTATCTTGCCTTTCTCTCTTTTTTCAGTGTATATCTCAACTCTGTCTTGCCTTTCTCAAATTCTCCGTTCATCCTACTCTTCCTCCCTTCCATTCTCCTTTCTCACTGAAGACTTTACTTTCTCATTACGTCTTTCTTATTGCGTCCATCAACTCCCTTTATCTTTCCACCTTTCACAATGGCCTGTCATAAGTCACTTTCCCCTGGCTCCTATCGCGCTTATCTTTCTCGCTTTCTACATGGATCTCGTCCCTCCCCTTGCATCTCTCTCTCTCTCTCTCTCTCTCTCTCTCTCTCTCTCTCTCTCTCTCTCTCTCTCTCTCTCTCTCTCTCTCTCCCCTTGAACCTCTCATACTCTCTCCCTGCACCTCATACTTTCTCCACGTCTGTCTCATGCTTGTCCTGCATCCCACTTTCTCCTACACTTTCACTGACCATACACATGGGGGCACCTTATGCTTAGAAATATTTCACCTTACTTATAAATTACCTTTCTTCCTCCTCCCCCTCAAAAAAAACTCACTCTTCGTTTCTCTCACTTTCTGGCTTCCCTCACTCAGTATAATTCTCCTGTGTTCCTGTGCCATATTTTTCTATCTCGTATTCATCTCGCCTCCTCCAGATGACTGTTCCCTCCTCCCTGTCTTTCCCTTGCCTCACTTTCAGCCGAAAAACTTTCCACTTTCTTTTACAGTGACGGATATGGCACGACGGGCAAAACATGCCTTATGATCGAAGGCTATCTCGGGTGAAAGAAGGAAAGTGAAGGAAAGAAAGATTGCAGAAATGAAGCTGGGGTTCCGCAGGTGGCTGCAGATCCGACTTTTAAAGATATAAAGGTTATACGACGGTGGGAAGACAGAGCCACAGTTTAGTTGTCGCAAAAGAGGCATCCTAACGGTCAATCCTCGTGTGCTTCGGTCTCCACACGGAAACTGAGGGAAGCAGCAGCCAGCTGCGTGAATCAGCTCCAAGCCTTTGGGCGGGGGGGTGACACACACACAGAGACACAACCCACGAGAACATTGACCTAAATATAATTCCTGTAGAACAGAGAGAGAGAGAGAGAGAGAGAGAGAGAGAGAGAGAGAGAGAGAGAGAGAGAGAGAGAGAGATCGCGGAAAGGGATGACTGAAGGGAGGTGATGCCTGGAGAATTACTGATATGTATCGTTTTCTTTCTCGCCTGTTATCATTCTTCTCATTTCTTTGAAGTTCTTTAGACATTTCTTCCTCATTCCCTCCTCCCCATCTTGCACCCTTTTCCTTCCTTACTTATGTGTCTCGTCTCTCCCAATACTCCTAGTACTATGTTACTTCCAAATTCATATCATATCATCTCCTTTCTTCTTTTTTTCTCTCGTATTCTTCTTACTTCTACGTGTCACATGCAGTGTTTGCACTACTACTGCTACTACTACTACTACTACTACTACTACTACTACTACTACTACTACTACTACTACGACTACTACTACTACTACTATTACTACTACTACCACAACTCTCACCACACGTTCCACACCTCCTTATTAACTGTTTCACCTCCCCGGCTGGTGTCTATGTTCTCCACACTGGTTCTAGTTTCCTCAAGTGGACCTGGCAACTTTTTCTTTATCACTCTCTCGCAGTCTCCTCGTATCTTTGTCACTTTGTACTTGAATAACTTTCACGTTAATGCCACGATAAATGTTTTCTTTTTTCCCTCGTGGTTGTCAGAGCAGATCAAGCCCATCACTGTGATTCTACTGCGTTATATATATATATATATATATATATATATATATATATATATATATATATATATATATATATATATATATATATACTTTCTTTCATACTTGTTCGCCGTTCCCCGCATTAGCAAGGTGGCACAAGGAAGAGACGAAGAAAATGCTTCGTTAGCTCACACCCATTCTATAGCTATCATGTATGATGCACCGAAACCAAACAGCCCCCTATCCACAACTTTCATATGCCCTGTTCATAGAGAGTACGTCGCTCCCCGCCTACCACATCTCTCCAATTCATTTCATCCCGTGCACGCCTCTCACCCTCCCACATTTTCGAGCCCCAAGCGCTCAAAATCTTTACCAATCCAACCATCCACCTCCAACTTGGCCAGTAATTCTGAGGGTGGAGTTTATGTATAGCTGACACTGACCTGGTCCACTACTGGGATAGACTTACCTAGGTCGGCGCGGCAGTAGTTGTCCAAGATGTTCTCGTAAGTGTCCACAGGGTTACACACTGGACAGTCGCCACCTGGAAGCACAAGATGGAAGTTAAGAAATTGTGATGATCAGACTGAATGTGAAACTCATACGTGTCCCCCTTTCCCCGCGTTAGCAAGGTAACGCCAGGAAAAGCCGACGAAAGACCACATTCGCTCACATCCATTCTCTAACTGTCATATGTAATGCACCGAAACCACAGCTCCCTATCTATAACCATGCCCCACAGACCTCACTGGTCGCTTCACATGACCTGGTTCAGTCCAGTGATAGCACGTCGAACCCTGTATATCACATCGTTCCAATTCAACCTATCCAGTGTACTTCTTTTACCCTCCTGCATGTTCAGGCCCCGGACATTCAAAATCTTTTACACTTCAGCTATTCATCAACAGTCTGGTCTACCCCTTCTCCTTATTCCTTCCACTTCTGACGCATATCCTCTTCATCAACCTTACCTCACTCATTCTTTTCAAATATCCAAACCACACAGTTTTTTCCAACCACACTTTTCTTATCACCACATCCCTCTCTTATCCTTTTATTACTTACTAAATCTAACCACCTCACACCGAATATTGTCCTCAAGCATTTCATTTCCAACGCCTCCGCCCTCCTCCGCACATCCTCATCTGTAGCCCATGCCTCGCATCCATACAACATCATTGGGACTAGTATACCTTCAAACATGCCCATTTTCGCGCTCTCAGATAACGACCTTTCTTTCCACACGTACTTCAATGCTCTGGGAACCTTTCATATCTTTTTACGTTGGAGGCTCCAGTCATGGACAGAAGTCCACAACACGGTCGGGCCTTGATTGAAATATAGAGAAGATTGTGTATGGGGAAAAAGAAGAGACTAGGGCAAGTATTTACGAATTTTGGAAGAAGTGAAAAACTTGCCTATTAAAATGTGCCAAGTCATGATTACGAATCTGCAGTTTTAAACTGTTATAGACAAACTGATGAAGGACTGGGTTCACAGGTGGCGAATGAATATTGACATCGATAAGTGCAAAGTTTTACATACAGGTAATGAAAACGAAGAGGCGAGCTACAGTATGAATTCTTGTGAGCTGCAAAAGATGAACGATGAAAGACGGGTGTGATAATCATCTCTGGTGGCCTAAAGCCAAGTAACCAGTGCAAAGAAACGGTAGAAAGAGAACAAAATTCTTGGAGTCATAGGCATGGCTTTCAAATATAAGTCTAGGGAAATTATCCTCATTCTTGACAAGTCACTGGTGCGTCCCCATCTTCAGTACTGTGTTCAGATTTAGTCCCCCTACTTGAGGAAAGACAGATAAGATGGAGTATGGAGACAAGCTACCAAGACGATTCCCGGATGGAGAAATTAATCCTAAGAGATCCGAGTAAGCGACTAATCTTTTACCTTTAAAAAAGAGAAGGTTAAGAGGTGATCTAACACAGGTACTCAAAACTATCAAAGGCCTCAATCATCTTCAATAAGCTACTTATGGACAGATTCGACTGATTTCAGTTGCAGTAGTACATAAAAAATTCGTGGGCAAACGTTTTAATTAGAATGATGCGAAGCACTTTAACAAGACTGTTAACATATGGAATGAGTTATCAATTAGCATAGTTAAAAGTACTATAGATACGTTTAAATATAGACTTCAAATCCACGATTGATATCATTTTCTCTGTGTCTTTCTACTCTTGCTACCCTAATCCATGAGTTTCATTTCTTTCCCACTTTCACAATCATTTCGTCAGGATCCAATGGTCTTTTGAATTTCTTTGCATGCCTTCGTATCTGTAGATATAGGGCTGGGCTTGTGGCTGGTCGCCCGTGGCAGAACCACTACTGGAGGAAGGAACCAGGTAGGTGCCAACACTGTAGTCCCTCTCCCTCATCACACATTCGTATTTCATATAAAATCGACGTCTTGACACACACACACACACACACACACACACACACACACCCAACGCCCACAGTCATTCAGATGTTGCTCCTTCTACTTTGGATTCCTATTATTGCCTTTATTCTATTTCTCTGTCTCTTTATTTCATCCCTTTTTTTTTTTTAAGTATTCCATGTCCTCACCTTCTCCAAGTGGTGGGAAGTGGGGTTGCGTTGGATACGATCGCATACCCTTCGATATGCGAATGATGCAAATCTTTTTCGCCATCAGCCACGTAATATCAGAGAACACGAACAGAGATACTGGGGCACGTTTTCGTGTACTCTTCTTCTTTTGTGATTCCAACTGATCATACGTTTGCCTACGTCGATCATATAAGTCATTGTACGTCCATCCTTCGTCAGAGCACGTCGATCGTACGTCAGTAAGCTTCATACATCTCCAACATACGTCAGTGTAGTTCCATTATACGTCTGTGTGCGTCCATCATTCGCTAGAGCATATCGATCAAACGTCACTATGCGTCAATCATACATCAGTGTACGTCCAGCAAGCGTCAACGTATGTCGATCATACGTCAGCGTATTTCCAATCATACGTCAGCCTGCGTCTTGCATTCGTCAACTGAAGTCTGTGATACGTCGGCCTACGTCTATCATACGTCTGTCTGCGTCCATCATACGACGGTCTACATTCACTAAGTTTATTTTCTTTCTTTTTTTCTCGTTGGAGGCTCCAGTCACGGCCAAAAGTCCACATCAAGGGCAGGCCTCAAATGAAGGATAGGAAGGTCAATGAAAGGAAAGGGGGAAAATAAGACAAGGGAATATATTTACGAATTTTGGAGGAGGTGAAAAACGTCTTTTAGAAATTGTCAGTCGTAATTATCGGGAAAGACTTGAAAGGGTAAAGAATTCCAAAGCTTCATGGTGTAGGGAAAGAAACAGTTATCAAAACGTCCCACTCTTTAGTTACCTATGGCCACACGATAACCATATGACGCAGCGGCTTGCCGAGTATTGCATGGTCTAGCTAGTGGTGGAGGCACACGAGCAGCCAATTCTTGCGGGTAAAACCCAAAGTAATACCTATAGAAGAGGGAAAGTGAATTAACATTGAGGCGAACGGCAAGCGGGTCAAATTTTGCAGTTAACCCGGGAGAGTTTATAAGTCGGACCGATTACGACTCAACTCTCTCAAATAAGGATGCAGAACTAGAACCAACCAAGATGTGAGAGCAGTACTCCATACAAGGATGGATCAATCCTTTATATAAACGGAGCAACTGTTCAGAGGAGAAGAAATTTCGACATCTACACAGGACACCCAGTTTCTCTGAGGCAGACTTAGCCATTTAGGTAATATGAGGCTTCCAAGATAATGTGGACGTTACAGTATTATATCCATTGAGTCAAGAGTTGGAATTACATATCCATCAAAAGAGATAGGAAAGTTGTGAGGAGTTTTCGACAGAAAGATGGGCAGAAGCTGGTACTTACAAGCATTAAACTTAACCAGATTTCGTGTACCCCACTGTGATAACCTGTCCAAGTCTGAGGTTACTGAGGAAGCTGTGTCAAGACGAGATGCAGATCAAGTAAGAAAAGAATGAGCAGATATGAAGGATGTACAAGAGAGGAAATCGTTAATAAAAAGGAGAGAAAGTGTAGGAGAGAGCAGAGAACCTTGAGGAACACCAATGTTGATAGAAAAACTAGAGGATGATCCATCAACAACCATGAAGATAGATCGGCCAGATATGAGGGAGCAAAGTGAAGGAGGGAAACAAAAGAGGCGAGTTTAGAAATAAGACCCGAATGCTACACCCTATCAGATGCTTTGAATACATCAAGGGCATCTACATAGGATCTCCCATACCGGTGATCAGGGAGATGACTGTGAGACTGAAGATGTCTAAAGATATGAAAGTTGAGGAGGGATTCAATGACTTTGAAAACAGTGGATGTCAAAACAACAAGACGATAATTAGAGGGGTTGAAAAGGGTCACATTTCTTAGGGATGGGATGTACCAACGCATGCATCTAAGAAGGGAAAGTTCCGGTTTGGTTTTTAAAGAGAATCGGAACAGACGAGCAAGCACAAGTGCAAGTTCAGAGACACACTCTTTCAGTACGCGGAGATGGATGCCATCAGGACCATAAACCTTGCTTTTGTCCAGAGAGAGGAGCGCTTTTCGGACAGTTTGCAAAGAAATTACGGGAAGAGGCATATGATAAGTAAAAGTAGCATCAAGGGGTGAAGGAATGTTAGTGTCATCCAAGGTAGAGTTAGAAAAGAAACGGGAACCAAAGAAATATGCTTTGTCTGCTGGAGAGACAGATATAGTACCGTCAGCAAGGAAAAGTGAAGTAAAGGTAGAGCGACAGAAGTTGTTAGAGATGCCCTGAGCAACGGACCAGAAAGACCTATCAAAGGATGACGAGGAGAGGTTATCACACTTCTTTTGATTAAAAAGGAACGATTTGCCTTACAGATAATGAACCTGCAATGATTACGGCCAGTGATAAATGCTGAATTAGAGTCGAAGGATGGAGAGTTTTTTCCAAGTCCGATTTGCCTGGGTGGCCTCTGAACAAGAACGGTTGAATCACTGTCTGGAAGAAGAAGTTGTCTTAGAGAAAGAGGGGATAAATGCTTCCATTCCCGCAACAATAACTTCTGTTATGCGTTTAGCGGAGACAGAAGCATCACCACATAGGAGACTGTAATCTGTCCAGAGAAAGTCAGCTTTATTAAGGGATCAATATTTAAGATTAGAAGGGACTGCTGGAGGGGGAGGTGGTTAAAACAGATACATTTATGAGTGGTCAGATGAACGAATTGGGGGCGAAATTGTGCAGCTTGGATAGGCAGCTCACCGCTCATCCAGCTCTTCGTCTAATTCTGGTTGGCAGAAAAATGGGTATCAACTTCGGTTGGCGTAAAGCACTAAAACTATGACAGGCCTAGCCAACCGGTAGCTTGTGATTTGCCTCGAGTTCACATGGTCCTCACTGACAGGTCTGTGAGGCCACCACGAACTGGTACTTCTCTTTACGTTCTGGCATCTTTGAGCAGACACCACCTGAAGAAGGACTGCTAAGGAATGCCGTACAAGGGTTCTCCCAAAGTAATCATCTGAGAGACAGCTGCGCTAATGTAAGAATCAGTTTACATCCCTTTGAGATAAACTATTGTCACACGTCGCTTCAGAGTATTCTGCTTGCCTTAGGCATATCCTCAACCCAACACCGAAAGTCCACGAGGAACGCACATCGACAAAGACCGCTGTGCTGAAAAGTTCAAGATACCGAACTAAGACTTTGCTGGGCTGCACCTGTTCCGAAAAAGTCTTCGGCACATCGAACCTTCGCTACTTTTATGACGGGATCAAGAATGGCCTTGCCACGGCCGTCGTGGACATCGTCACCCTGAGAATACTCACTGGCGAGGTTGTCTTCGCCGGGAGCCAGAGGGCTTCGCTACGCTGCCAATATCTCAAGCCGTATGGCCGCGAAGAGTCACATCTTAAGAGATCGCTGGAAGATGTTCTCCGTATCAACTTGCTTCCCCTTTCCAACACATTACTGTTTTCTTTCAGCGGTGTGGCGGTTACCGTTGCTGACCGTGACGCATTCACGGGCTCCCCTGGGGTCGAGTCCTGCTGCTCTGCTGTAATCGACCCACAGTCAATACAGCTGGTCATCCTCCTTTCAGGTTAGTCGGTGAATTGAGTACCTGACTTAGGCTAATATATATATATATATATATATATATAGTGGTTCCAACAATGTTGTATGGTTGCGAGGCGTGGGCTATGGATAGAGTTGTGCGCAGGAGGATGGATGTGCTGGAAATGAGATGTTTGAGGACAATGTGTGGTGTGAGGTGGTTTGATCGAGTAAGTAACGTAAGGGTAAGAGAGATGTGTGGAAATAAAAAGAGCGTGGTTGAGAGAGCAGAAGAGGGTGTTTTGAAATGGTTTGGGCACATGGAGAGAATGAGTGAGGAGAGATTAACCAAGAGGATATATGTGTCGGAGGTGGAGGGAACGAGGAGAAGAGGGAGACCAAATTGGAGGTGGAAAGATGGAGTGAAAAAGATTTTGTGTGATCGGGGCCTGAACATGCAGGAGGGTGAAAGGAGGGCAAGAAATAGAGTGAATTGGAGTCATGTGGTATACAGGGGTTGACGTGCTGTCAGTGGATTGAAGCAAGGCATGTGAAGCGTCTGGGGTAAACCATGGAAAGCTGTGTAGGTATGTATATTTGCGTGTGTGGACGTGTGTATGTACATGTGTATGGGGGGGGGGGGGCCATTTCTTTCGTCTGTTTCCTTGCGCTACCTCGCAAACGCGGGAGACAGCGACAAAGTATAAAAAAAAAAAAAAAAAAAAAAAAAAAAAAAAAAAAAAAATATATATATCGTTGAAATGTATAGGTATGTACATGTGCGTGTGTGGACGTGTATGTATCTACATGTGTGAGTGCGTTGGGCCATTCTTTCGTCTGTTTCCTTGTTACCTCGCTAACGCGGGAGACAGCGACAAAGTATAATAAATATATAAATAAATACATTATATGTGTTGATTAACACCAGTGTAACTTATGGGGCAAACCTTATTCTGTAAATTATGTGTTAATGAGACTAAGACTGGAATATAAATATTGGCAGTTGTGTATATATGTATATATCTATGTATATATATGTATACGTTGAAATGTATAGGTATGTATATGTGCGTGTGTGGACGTGTATGTATGTTTAAGTGTATGTGGGTGGGTTGGGCCATTCTTTCGTCTGTTTCCTTGTGCTACCTCGCTAACGCGGGAGACAGCGAGTAAGTATAATATAATATAATATATATATATGTTACTGAGGTGCCCTTGATTAGGGCATTCATTGCTGGTACTGTCTCAGCTAACAAAAAATCTGTTGACATCTTGTTAAAGTGCAAAACAATTCTCTTTGGGGGATTTCCTCAAGCGAATTGCCTCGCTCTCTTAATGTTCCTTCAAAACTGTATTATAATAAGGATGTGTTCCCAGATGCGCACACACACACACACACACACATGCTAAAAACAAGCTTAAACAATATGCAGACGAGCGTGTGTAAAACCTGCAGGTCCTCACAAGAGGCGGCACCAGCTGTCCCCACCAGCTGTGACAGGAGCTCACGCCCTTGACAAAGCCAGATTATAAACAGATTCTCGAGGAAATTGCCAAGCAACACGTCGAGGGGAAGGGGAGAAGATTTCTGCATGATATATACTCAGTGAATCTTAAAATTTTCGATTTATTTATGAGTTGTTGGGATCATTCACTGCCGAGACAAAAAATAAAAGATGTACCGTACCACGTTCATGGCGATGGTTTCGAAGATAGTCATTCTGACGATCCAACTTCAGCGTGATGATAATTCATGGAAAAAAAAAAAGATAAAGAAGACTGCACTGTCTTACAGATGCTTAAACACTTTTTATGACTCTTACTGCCCTCCGTGGTGTACTGGTGAGCGTATCTGATCATGAGTGTCAGCACGGGTGAGCTAAGGTTCGATTTCTAAGCACTGTATTCGACCTAAACCCAACCCAGTGTGCATCCTCCCCTCGGGGCTGGTCGGCAAATGGGTAGCTGGCTTAGGCAAAAGTATATATATATATATATATATATATATATATATATAGAGAGAGAGAGAGAGAGAGAGAGAGAGAGAGAGAGAGAGAGAGAGAGAGAGACTGGAGTAAAGACATGGTACATATATACAAGGTTATGAGACAGGGCAACACGAGTGTAAAACTCCCTCCGCGTAACACACAAATGGTAATCACACATGCCTTCAAGTCATTCACGGTTCACTAGAATGAGTCAGATGTCTCGAGGCTTCGACACCGTGAGACGCAAGCTGTCACTAGGCCAAACGAGACATTGTCCTAACGCCCTAACGTTTATTCGTTGGTAACTACAACTGGGCCGTATGCATCAATTCTGTCCTGTCACGTCATATTTGAATTTTCTCAGTGTGCGAAAAGTGAGGATAGTATACCAGTTTGCACTGGGGTGTCAGTTCACTACAGTGTTCGAAACGCACTTACGGTAATTCATTGCTCGGGAACTGTGAAGCCTATCGTGGCCTCCGAATATAACCTCATTCGCGATAGCTTCATGGACCAGAATCATTCGAACTACCTCTCTGTATAATATACATATATATATATGACTTCGGGTGCCACCTATAACCAGTCGATTCGACAATTTTAAAGAGAGCACTGAAGGATTCAGCGCAGAGTCCACTTCCCAATGGACAGAACTAGAAGTAGGCGTCAGAGTGACCCGTACGAAGAGGTAATGCAATGGTACAACACATTTCCCTCACTACCCAGACAACTTCTCTCATTAGAGCGAGTTGGCGAAGTAGTCTTAGCAACGGGAAAGTCTTCTTCAACACGATGGGCCCGGTGTGCCCCCACTCAGGTGCTCTCCCACCAGCGAATCTGGCTTGACCCAACACCGCCTACCTCCCGGCTCTAAATATGTCGTCATTGATCGTCCGGGATGAGAACATAGACTTTCTCGGGAATTTCCAATACAGGTGGACTTTATGTTCGAGAGAAAATTACATTTTTCTCAGAAATAGCAGCAACACACATCCCCTTCGGAGGGCGATATTAAGTTCATGTCGTCACCTCTTACACGAATGATTAAAGCTTTGGGAAAATTGTATTATTTTTTTTTTTCTTATACGCGCGATGGTTTCACCCTGTGTCAACCCGACGCTGGCAGCTCTTAATCATGGTGGTATTAGAAAGTTCTCAACTGTAACTCACTGTGGTCTACCTGTTGTTATCAACTTGATCATTATAATCATATAATAACCTCAGAAAACATTCCCCAGGAACTCCTTTGGCTCCAAGATTGAACGCCAATTAGTAACTGTGAGGCCATTCCTTTGTCTATTCCTGGAGCTGCCTTGCTAATGCAAGAAATGGAGAGCAAGTATGAAAAAAGGGAGAATATACATGAATTATATATATATATATATATATATATATATATATATATGAATAAATTTGTATCTTGCTTGCATCTTTTCTCGTAAAAACATTGTTCAAAGAGCCACATAACTTGGGTTTTTCTATGTGAGATTCTTTCTGATTTCTTTGAGTGGTCTCATATCAATTTTTCCACGGTTGGGGAGAGATTGTGTTAAGATACCTTGGAGGGTTGACTCCACGTCTCGATCTGAACCTTTAAAAGGAGCGTGGGGAGTGGTTGTTAGTGGAGCGTGTGGAGTGGAGCTCCACTCCACACGCCCCTAGGATGATTTTGATGGATTCAGATCGAAACAAGAGTCTATCACGCTCGGCAGTGTCTTAACGCAATCTCCCCAACCATGTGATAAAAAAGAAAGATATTGGAAGACTTGAAACAGACGGAAAGAATCTCGTTACTTTAAAAGAATATATATATATATATATATATATATATATATATATATATATATATATATATATATATATATATATATATATATATATATATATATATATATTCAACTAGGTAATAGTAAACAGAGAGCCTGTTCGTCAGCAGTGGTGGATGTGGTCGGTAGCCACTGTATACAAACCCAACAGATCTACCACAATGTTGTTGACATCTTACCCCGCAACACACCGTTAAGATAACAGAGCTTCACGCCCATGATTCCCCGACGTTATTTCCACCAGTTCCTTCGCAGCTGGATTGCCCGATACGATCTAAAATGGTCTTGCTCTCTCAAGCCTCTGTTTTGATGGGCTGTGCAAGTTTTTGTTCTTTGGCTTCGAGATTTGGCCGCTGGTTCATGGAAGGCGTATAGCGAGGGTCTCGCTCTGGAGGAGGGAGACGTGTGCTCTGGTGACGACGCTCAAAAACGCACAGCTGTTCGCCAGCTGCCACGATCCCTTAATAATAATTGGTTCGGATCTGATTTAAAGGGGAATCCTATTAACTGATTTAGTAATGGTCCAATTAAATTAAAGTGTTTGATGTTTATAATTGGTTTCGGCTGATAATATGACGCAGGACCAGCGCGCTGTTACGGAGTGCGATCTCAAATTATTTTTCGCCAGAGTTTAAAGTGGGGGGAAAAAAATATGTTTTCTTGTTCATATCCAGGTCAGTTCCAGGTACTACCCTTGGAGCGGTGTCTCCTGTGAGGAGGGTGGGGGGAAAAGTGATTGTTGTACCCAATGTCGACTTTCGCATTCAGCATCTCGAGTCATATATATATATATATATATATATATATATATATATATATATATATATATATATATATATATATATATATATATATATGATTTATTTACGAAGCAGGCACGTGACGATAACAGATGAACTTGTAGACCACGAGAGAAAATCAAAGCAAGCAATTTTGCTTAAGCGCTTTCGTGTATTTTCAACACGTCTGTGATTCGTTACTATTCTTTTATACTTGCTCGAAATTTCCTGTGTTGGCTAAGTAGCGCTAGGAACTGACGAAGAAATTCCACCTTTGCTCACATTCATTCTTTAGCTGTTTTATGTTATGGACGAAACTATAGCTCTCTATCCACAACCAGGCCCCACAAACCTTTCCGTGCTTTCCCAATTACCTCCCATTCCTCACCCACTCTCCTTACTTCATTCCCTCTCATCTTTTGCCTTCCACACACCCTCTCCTGATATTTCTTCACACAAGTGTCTTTTCCAACCTTACTTACTTTCACCACTCTCTCCTCATCAATGACGTTTCCTCTTCTCCGAAAACCTCTACAATTCTTCATCCTCGCCTCCACAAGGTAATCATCTGACATCCCACTAGCCGTCCTTCTCAGAACATTCATATTCATTGCGTATATCCTTCTTTTTCAACCAGGTATTCCCAATCACTAGCCCTTTTCCATCACGCAATTCCACAAGCTGTTTACCATTACTATTTACTTTACTGAATACCCCATGCCCCCTAGTTATACCCTCAAGTGTCACATTACTCACCTTCGCATTAAAATCACTTATAACTAATACCCGGTCTCTTACATCAAAACTGCTGACACTCACTCAGCTCCTTCTTTAACACTTTCTTCTCATGATCTTTCTTCTCATGGGCAGGTGCACAAGCACTAATAATCACTCATCTCTCGCAATCCGCATTCATTTTTGCCCACATCAATCTGGAGCTTATTTCCTTACATTTTCACACACTTCCACAACCCCTGCTTCAACAGAAGTGCTACCCCTTCCTTAGCCTTTGCCCTATGAATAACCCTTGACTTTACTCCTACGACACTTTCACACTATTCTTCCCCCTTTGCTCTTGAGCTTTGTTGCAATCAGAGCCATAACATACAGGTTCTTTTCTTCAAATACACTGCCTATATTTCAATTCTTGTCATCTTAGAGCTACATACATTCAACCTCTCCCAGCCTGAGCCTTCGAGGAGGATGAGACCTCCCCATTTGGCTCCTTCTGTTCCATCTTTTAGAAGACCTCTCCCCTCTACCCCCAGGGATATACATACAAAGGAATTCAAGAATTCAAACAGCTACAGACCACTAGGGCCCTTCGAAGCTACATATATGTTAGCAGAAGATATCAGAAAGTCAGTTTAGTATGGTAAAAGTTGGGATGTATACAGGTAATTCAAAAAGAAAAACCTACAAAATGTCAGTCTGACGGGCCGCCCAGGGTCGAGCGCATAGGTTGGAATCCTGGTTACGGCAGTCGGTCCACAGTCAACCCAGCTGTTCATCTACCCCTAGGGGCTGGTCGACAAAATTAGATGGCCTTGATTAGGGCCTGAGCTGGCCGTGCTGTCTCAGCTAACATTAAAAAAAAGGAGGAGCAAATAATGTAATACCTGGATTTTGAAACGAAAATACCTATAAAGTTCATCCTTAAACGTGTCTGTAGTACCACTTTCAACCACTTTGGTCAATCATTAATATTCTTTCACAATCCTGTTGAAGAAAAAATACTTAGCCTTATTCGAGATGAAACGTTTGCCCAGAGTTTTACTAAGTATGAAATCAGATGAATAAAGTTTCAAGCAGCTTGTTGAATGAAGATTATCAAAGCGTTTGATGATGATGGATATTCGATCATTTCCTAACCTCCCCTTTTCTAAGCTTTATAGATTCAAATCGTTTAGTTGGCCCTCGTAGTATCTGTCATTTCAGGGCAGGAATCATTCTGGTAGCCCGGTGCTGTACTCTCTCCACTGTGTCTATATCTGTTTTCAGGGAGGGAGACGAAAGCTGAACACAGCATCCAAGATGGGGACGAACCCAATGAATAATAAAAAGGATGACTTCCTTCACTGGAATTCAAAAGTCTTAAACGATGAATTCAAGGATCTTGTTCGCCCATTCGCGGCTTCTGTGCACTGCTTACTTGGATTCAGACCACCGGAGATCAAAACGCCCAAGTCTATGTCCTCATTAATCTCATGGGGATCGACAGAACTCACTCAGAAGCTCACAATTTTTTACCACCGATATGTCAGACTTTTGACTTATCGAATTGAGGACTCATTTGCCACCCGTGAACCCCGATCCATCAGTCTGTTTATGTCAGCTCGAAGCTACAGACGTTCAAGTCCATTTGCAGGTTTATTTCCTCAGCTCAGTCTCATTTGCGAAGGTTGATGCCTTGCTGAGAGAGAGAGAGAGAGAGAGAGAGAGAGAGAGAGAGAGAGAGAGAGAGAGAGAGAGAGAGAGAGAGAGAGAGAAAACCGGTCCTCGGGCTGGTCCCTGTGACGCATCATTTGTCACATCTAACTATGCTGAAGGTTGATCATCAATCACAACTCCAGGTTTTACAACCAGTTAACCACAACATCCACCACCTCCCACCCACCACAACAACCACCACCCCGTCAGTGTCGTGTGACTTAATCTTTGTATATAACCTGCGATGCGGAGTCATCAAAAGTTTTTCTTTTTTTTTTGGAAAATGGAAGTAAATGACATTGGCTGTTTTACTTTCGTCATACGTGAATAGTGAACCATAAACGGAACCAAGCAAATGGACAAATCTGTGTGAGATCTCCTTCGGAAGCCATGCTCAGGATCGTATATTAAGTGGCGGTTCTCTAACTGATTTACGGTCCTAACTCGTATGATGGTTCCCATAACTATATTTTTTTTTTTTTTCGTCGGCTACTTACGATAAGCTGGTCGGGCGATAATTTCCGGGGGGTGACTTATTGACTTATTACCTTTTTTTGAATCTACTAGGTTTTATACATCGGCAAATTGTCATTCATCTAGGACTTTATCCCCTAACAAGTGACTTATTGAAAATAGCTGTTATGGGCTAAACTAGCTCATTTTTCGCCTTTTCTCATTGGATAAAACTTATCATTGCCTGCCGTTTTCTGTTCTGTACCCCGTTTATTGTTGACGAAATGGCCTCAGCTTTTTACGTAAGACTGTTACCGAACTTTCTCCTCTCTTATATTGGCGTTACCGGACTCCGCCTACTCCAGATTAAACCGCAACCGGCAAAAAGTCACCTTTTTGGGAGGCTGTATTCAGAGGTAGAGGAGTGTCTCGTCAAAGAACTTCTCACGCCGAAGAGGTCTTCCTTTCCCTGCTACTGGAAGTAGTGCAGTCTTAAAAAGTCCTGGGCAACACCAGGTCTCATTCATACAACATGGTCCTGGGATGATTACATATGAATGTATGTGGGGGAAAAAAATATCACAACTGTTGTGCTTATTTACAGTATTAATAGCAAAGGTTCTAGTATACCGTGGCAGAGTTAAAAGCTCTCACGTTAGGGCAAGTTACTGGTGCGTGTTAGATTAGGATCTTGCGTGTAGGCTGGGGCAAAGTGACTCTGGTGGATGAGAGGTGAACACGAGGATCGAAGAAAGGGGGATTCAAGACTACGTGGGAGAGACCTACAAAAGGGGTTTTGGGGGGAGAATTGTGTCATGCGTCATGAGGGAAGGAGGAGGATAGGTCCTCTCCAGACAGGGCCGGTTAAGTCCCTCCAACTCTAAGGTCATGGATGGGTTTGACTAACCTGTGGATAGGGGTGTGATAGTCTCCTGAGGGTGGGGTGGCTAAAGATGTCCTTTGGAAGTACAAGTATGCTGTGGGAAAGTGAATATGACCTTGGGACGTATGGAGGGTGATATGCGTATGGGTAAAAGTGACCTGGGGATCGTGGTATGGGTGCCATAGGTAGGGTACAAGTGAACTGGTGGGGAAGCATGGCTTATACAGAAACAGTTAAGGTGACCTGGTCGTGTTAGGGTGACATACGGAGGGTAAAAGCGACCTTGGAGCGTTGACGTAACCTTGTAGATCATGTTGTCAGTGGAAGGTAAGGTACCAATGTCCTGGGTAGTTAAGGCCTGAGCCTCGGTAAGGGGGTGTGGGAGGGAGTAAGGGTGACCTGCAGAGGGTCAGAGTGGCAGGTTGACTGAGGAGGTGGAGGTGGTAGCGAGGAGGCGGCGGGCGGGTGGATGTCCGCAGCAGGAGGATTCGAGTGTTAGCCAGGAACCGCTCTAAGCAGGATGACGCTAACCCAGAGTTGTTAGGAAGCTGCTCGCTCACCTTGCCGCTCTTCTGCAAAGAAACGAAATGAGAACACCATTAGATAACTTGCTGCTGCTGCTGCTGGGGTAGCCAATCAACAGGTGTAAAGAAAAGGGGAGGGAAGGGGAGTGGCAGTATTTTTGAGGAGGGTAGAGTGTGGCGTGACGGCCACGGATGTGTGTGTGTGTAGTGGGAGCAGCTGCAGAGGGCGGAGTGGACGAAGATAAATGGTGTACACCGCCCCCGCCCTTATACACACTGCTACTGACATCAAGATATTACATTCGTGTCTTATCATTTTTCCCTCATTTTTATCACTAGTGTGACAGCGTTACCGGACTCCACCCTACGAGTGAGAAGGACACCTCCGGCGAGGTTGTATCATCGGAGTACAGTCTCGTCAGAGACCTTCTCACTCCTAGGAAGTCATAACCTTCCCTGGTACTGATTGTGGTGCAGCCTTGGAGCTGCAGAAACTCCTGTAGAAGGGATCCTACTGTTGAATAATAAGATACTAATAATAATGATTAATAATAATGCTAATAATAATGATAATAATGATTATAATGATAATGATAATAATAATAATAATAATAATAATAATAATAATAATGATAATAACAATAATAATAATAATAATAATAATAATAATAATAATAATAATGATAATAATAACAATAATGATGATAATTATAAGAATGATAATGATAATAATAATAATAATAATAATAATAATAATAATAATAATAATAATAGTAATAATAATGATAATAATAATAATAATGATAATAACAACATCATCTGACAAGCCTCTGTAGTCCACTTCCAGGTCAACTCTCCAGCAGCTGGTGCAGGAGTATGACCAACATGACCCACACCACCAGGGGATGACCTCATGACCTCCAGGCCAGGGGTGGCCACACACCACAGTGAGGACCCCGCATTACTCTCCTCCTGTCTTTGTACATTTATGGTTTTACGAAGCTTCTTAGCGTTCGTCAACTGGGGATTATCTGGTGCCCGTCTCTCGCCACCGCCAAAAACCCGACTTCGCCACCGCCGAAAGCCCGACTTCTGCCTTCCGAAGTCACCAGGCGCCCCTCTTCTGAGCTTCCAAAATCACCAGGCGCTCACTTCTCACCTTCCAGGATCACCGAGAGCCCGGCTTTCACCTTCCAGGATCACCAAGAACTTGGCTCTCACCTTCCAGGATCACCAAAGGCCCAGCTTTCACCTTCCAGGATCACCA